>NC_041402.2:74233469-74533469 GCF_900747795.2 Erpetoichthys calabaricus
AAGTGCTCTCAAAGAGCTTTTATTGTTAAAGAGAGAGGTTAGGAGCACACACTGATACAGTGCATTGCCGCACCCACCACATGACAAACCAACTCAGGATCCCAGATTAGGACCCGAGTGCAGCCATGCAACGGGTGACACCTCAGCACCACACTAGTTCAGATGGAGTGGAACAGTGTGATGTTTTTTATTGTGGCTGGAGTGCCAATTCTGCCACCAATCCCCAGGTTTTTCCTGCAGGTTGGTGGGCCTACATGCAGGGCCAGATGCAGATTAACATCATACCCAGGATGGAGCAATTGCAGGTTATGGGCCTTGCTCAAGGGCCCAATAGAGCATAGTCCCTTTTGGTGTTTACAGGATTTGAACTGGCAACCTTCCAATTGCCAGTGCCAGTCCCTAACCTCAGAGCCACCACTACGCCCTTTTATTGTTAAATCTGACAAAATTTAGAAAATAATGAAATATGTTATGCAGTGCCAGAAAAAGGAAAATACGGAAGCGTATTAGGGCTGTGGAGAGGAAAAAAAAATACGGAGACAGTGAAGGCATGTTGACTTTATTCTCGTAGTTTATTTTGTCATTAAAGTAGAACGTAATAAACTTCATCTTAACATCAATGTTTAATTCACTAGATTTTCTCAAACCCCGTCGTAACTAATGTAATACATTACATGCTTCGTATTAAGTGTTCCCCGACCCATATTAATTGCTACTTTGCCCCCCACATGTGTAATACCTGCTTTAATGCTTTTCAACATGAAAATGATATCAAGTATTTATCTTAGCATTCTAAATACTCAGAGAGCAGTAATACCATGACATTAATGTATTCTGTGTGGCAATCTCTGCCTGCGGCTCCTCTCAGTGCAAGAGGAAGTCAGTTTAAGAAACACATAGTGATTACAACTGATTGGGGAACACTTAACACAAAGCATTTAATGTGCTGCATTAGTTATGATGGGGTTTGAGAAAATATAATAAATTAAACATTGATTTTAAGATGAAGTTTATGACATGGCAAAGTTAAAATAGAGAGGGAAAAAACAAGGGTTTAAAGTGGAAATGTTGACTTTAATCTCGACATAAACGGCAAGATTAAAGTGAAAATGTCAAGAATAAAGTCGACACAACTTTTTTCTTGACATACACGTTTTTTTCCCTTAACTGAGAAGATGGCTGTACTTAATGTGCTTAATTTGATCATATACTGTATATTATCATTTTATTCTGTATTATTTAATGAAACATACTTGATACTATTGATGTTTAAGTATTGATACATTGTCTTAACTCTGAATTCCAGCTTCCTAAACATGATTTGTTAAACATACACCTCTTGGGAATTAACTTTGTTTATCCTCTTTAATAAAACCCCTGTGTGCGTCCAGTGTCTGTGTGTGTGTGTGTCTTCTGGTGAAGTGCGCATGCGCGGGGCACGGTGCGACGCTTCAAAGCAGATGCTTCAAAGGCCGCCTGACACGTCACACAAGACAGAGAGGGCGGGACCTATAAAATATCGCACGGCCGATCCAATCGGATTTCTGTAAATGAGGTAAGACTTAAAACAAAAGGCACGAAAAATCCAAACGGGTAGTGAGACGTGGAGACCAGCTTCCCCAAAGAGGTGGGATTAGTGTTTGTTGTTGTGCAAGTGTTCACTCTGAGGTTGTCAGATTTGCGATTAAGAAGCCTGGCCCGGTAAATTGTAAAGTGTCAGTCGTTGAAGGGGTTTTCCTAAATATATGAATTTTCGTGATATTACAATACGATGACTTTTAAAAGTAGATTTATTTTTGCGCACATAAAATCCGTTGCTGGGGAGACGCCACACATACAATAATCAGCTGCAAGCCAGCACGGACTAAAATACTTGGCTGGGGAACTGCACAGTACTTGCTGGAGAGACGCCACAAGCACGGTTATCAACTACACGCCACACATTACATCAGTTGCTGGGGAGAATCTGCTGATTGCCCACTGTTGTGACGGAAAATTAAACGCATATTCCGATATCAAAGCCAGTATTACTGTCAGAGAAAATTACACGCATTTTACGGAAATACAAACCAGTATTACTGCGAGAGAAAATTAAAGGCACACAATACAGTGACGCATATTACAGCCACATACAAGCCAGTACTGTAACAGAAAATATTACGGACGTACAAGCCTATATTACTGTGACTATCTACTAACAACATGCCACCTAAAAATGAAGAAAAAGAAAATGAGCGTCAGAAAAACGCTAAAAGAGAAAGACTCATAAGAGCAAATAGATCTATAAAAGAAAAGGAAAATGAGCGTAAAAAAAATTATGATAATCACTACTGTTCTAGCGCCCGTTATTGTAATGGGCTTAATGTCTAGTTGTATAATATTTACCAGCATAAAATATTTAACAGATTTTTGTGCTTATTAGCATTATGAAGGTGTCGACACCCTGACTGCTTGGACTAAAAAAATTAGACTAGAAAGATGTTAGAGACCAGGAGATGGCCTAACCAAAAATCATTTCTCAAAGAACAGCCCAAGGTCAAAGACAAAAACTCAGTAAACAAAACCAAAAATGTGATCCAAAAACAGAGTCAAAAGGAATAATAAAGCCAAGAGACACTAAAATACCACTAAACACTGTGCTATACAGAAACTTGGACAAAGGGAGATGTGCGATGCTGATCTTTTATGCTGCTGCATGAATAACATCTCATTGTTACATGGTAGCAACAGGCATAGCGAACTCGAAACAGTACAATCCAAAATGGTGGCACGCCCAGACTTCAAATATTTTTAATGAACTGAAACTGACCCAGAATTAAAAATCCAACTACTGAAATGAATTCCACATAATCCAAAACCTCTAAAAGGAAGAGAACAATACAGAAGTTTACCATCATGTCAGAGAATTTAAAAAAAAATCATATTCATGACAGCATGTCTTAAAACAGGTTGACATATCATTCTGTTATCACCCTCTGCTTTCTGTGACAGATATCTTTTATGATGCACAACCATATTTCTTACTCCCGCGCTTTCACTGTTTTGTAATTGTATTGTTGTAATGTATAGTTTTCATATACATATACTGTACTAAACTGACTTTTTCGTCAGTGTTTTTTGACAAGGTTTCAGGACATGTGAGTATAGAAATGGAAGCAAGGAATGGTTCGGGTAAGCTGATTTGTGTTTTCTATTAAATAAAATGAACCTCTCTATTTTAACATATTCTTCTTTATTATGATACCAGATAATGATGATATATTGTATGTTGGTCAGACATGTTTTGTGCCACTTCCAGGTAAAGGCAGATAAAGTTTTAATGAAAGGAATTGGGAAAAGTAATGTCATCAAATGACTGGTCAAGTTCTTTAGCAATAGATCATACAACCAGACCTAAATTACAGAAACGCTAACCTGGAATTAAAGTCAGACAAACACATGCAGAATTTCAAGGACAAGAAGAACTTGAGAAACAACATAAAATATCTTTTTTAAATCCCTTTTTCTTTTTGTATGCTTTGCAATTTGTATCTGCAAACTCAGGTGACTAGGAAGTGTTTGATGTTGACAATTATAATGCTGCTTACGTGACATCACACATTGTGTGCCTTCAGCAGTACTACCATAGCAATGCAGTAACAACTGCTAACAAAAATATCTCCAAAAAGGTAACATCACAGGATGACATGAAATTATTTTAACATTAAATAATGTCAGGTAAATGAAAAACTTGGATTTAGCGCACTCGAAAAAATTACAGAAAATAAAAATTGTATTCTAAAAGCAAAGGGAAAAGCACAAAACATTTTTTAAAACTAACCATTCATAACAATTTTGCTGTACTCTCAACATGTGACAATACTACAACTCCTACATTAATGGTAGTAGGCAGAGCTTGCATCCACTACTGTACTATATATGCCTCTAAGCTGAGGGTTATGGTTGATGGATACACCCACACTTAACATTTTGCTTGAGAACATGGCGCAAAAATTTGGATGTGAGTGTCAGTAGGCTTTGCGCCCTAGTAATCCAATTTACCCAAACTATTCAATAAAATTTCAGTAATTATTTACCACTCTGATGCTCATCTTTGTGATCATAAAATAAGTCATTACAATAGCAATTGATGAGAAGAATTCATAATTAATTGTAGAATTGTGGTATTTTAGGGTTCCTCTAGACTGCCTCTTTCTCTAGCACGATTTGGCTCAAAGACTAATCAGCACATCATCATCTCATAACAGGCTTAAGTTTCAAGTTTCGTATTTTCCCATCCAGCCGTTTTGGCTCTAGACCGTCTTCAAGAAACTGTCACACAGACAGACACACACAGACAGACAGACACACTGCCATCATCGAGAGATCAGTGTTATCATGGAAGCCTAAAATGCTGAAATCCAATTTTTGATGAATCTAAAGATTTTGCTCCTCCCCCATAGATGATAGGTTAAGGTGGAGGAGGGTGCAAAGCAAAAATTTAAAAAATGCTTCTTTCAAGCATTTTTTAAAAAAGTAAATAAGCCCTGGAAAAGGACCAAAAAGGTAAAATCATTGAATATATTGAAGAAAGTAATGGAAACCACTCATAGAAAAAATGTGAAAAACTGTTTTGTTAAAGTCTTAATTAATAATTATAATAAATAATATGCATATATGGGTGGCATGGTGCGGAAATGATAGAGGTGATGTCTCACAACAAAGAGATGGGGGTTCATGTCCCGGGTGCTCCCTCAGTTATTTTGCATGTTCTCCCTGTGTATGCGTAGGCTTCCTTCAGGTGCTCCAGTTTCCACCCATAATCCAAACACACGCTGGATAGGTGAAGTGCCAATGTTAAATTGGCCCGCGTGTGTGTTTGTGTTCATCTTGTGATGGACTGGTGCCCTTTCCAGGTATTGTTCCTGCCTTGCGTGTAATGCTTGTTGGGATAGGCTCCAGCGTCTGTGACTCTACCCTTGATAAATGGGATAAGACAATTGATGGATTAATAGTTTTTAAATCACATTTATTCTTAATTATTTACCTGTCTGTGGTTTCTGAGATAGACAGATATGAAAAAATAATTACTAAAAGACCACAATTTGGTAGATGAAGTATTATCACATATGTGCCATAATAGTCTTGTTCCATACTGTATGTGTCTACAGTCATGCTATAATACATGATTTTTTCATGCTTAAACTCATAGAAAATGGCAAAATAAGCGTGTGCTGAACATCTATGGTTCTTTGCCACTAAATAAGTTAAACCTTTTACCAACAGACATTGCCCACTTGATTGATCAATTCCTCTTCTGAATTTTTGTCAAGTGTTTTACCTTGAACACAGTAATCAAACAAATGGCGTTTCCTTCGAAATAGGCAAACAAATAATAACACTGTTCAAAATAATGGAGAGATAAATATGGCAAAGCAGCCAGCTCAGACTTCAAGGCATTTACAGAATTAAATTATATTTGTGTTTTTAGTAATTTTTTAGCCTGAATGTCAATGCCATTGCAGCATAGATGTTTTGTTATATCATGTGTTTTAATCAATAATACAAGGTTATACTCCAGAAATAACTTTTTGACTAGCACTTTCTTTTAATAAGCAGCATAGTTACAATGATTACTACTTCTGCTATAGTACTAGGGTGTTGTACCGTGTTAACCATTATGAATGTAGAGAAAAGCCAAGCAAATTGACACCTTTTATTTATTTTATTTTTAGTTAGCCAATAAAAGGTGTCATTTTGCTTGGCTTTTTTCTACTTCTGCTATATAATTGTAAATTAAATTTCAAACCTGGATACCAGCGGTGTGCAGCTTGCACAATCTACCTGTGTCTGTCTGGGGGTTTTATGTGTTCTCTGATTTCCTAGTACATCTTGACGATGGGTGTGTGTTAGTGTAAGTGGTCAGTTTAAATTGACTTTGTGTGTGTAAGCATGCCTAGAGTGAGACTGGCATCCGCTCCAGGTTTATTTACTATCTTCTTCTGATATACATGGGTTTGGCTTCCATCATTGGATAATACCGGTTTACAGAATGGATGAATTGATTTAATTGTATTTATGCTTACATTTTATTCTTTTGTCAGAACACAGAGGCACCATGCAAATGCGCAAGACATTTTTTAAATTATTGAAATTACCTTTTTCAACAAAAAGAAAAAAAGAATCATAATCTTTACTAGGCTGAAGGAGAGAGATAAAATAAAAACAGAAACATCTGCTGGCAGTGACCGTTGCAGATCCTCTGAACGGCTAACGGTCTCTGGTACACATGGCATGCTTCTGGTTTATATCCTCTGCTTCCTGGCTACAAGACTGAGCCTGCATAAAGACTGATAATTTGCAGATCTCTTTCCAGTTAGCCAGAGCAAAACAGCTTGCCTGTCAGGACTGGAAATATGTGAGTAGATGGAGTTGTATGATGTTTAAACAAATGGAACAAGAAGATATGAGTTTGGCTGTCAAAAAGACATATTTAGATAGCAGCATGGCACATTTATTTTGCAAGAAAAACACAAAAAACGTGGCAATATGACATTTCTCACCAAGTGTTTTACTGCACATTAAGAACGTTACATCTGGTAAAGTCTTTCTGCTTCTTTCAAAATGTAGACAGGAGTTTCCTCCATAGTGAAATTTCAAAACAGAACTTGATTAAAATGTATTTTATGCAATAGTAATTATATGCAAAAAAGCCAGTAATATTAAAAAGTGTCTAACTGACTTGATTTATTTAACAGGTGCATAAACTGTAATTTTGAAATGTAATTTTCTGGTATTTTCTGGAGATAACGTCTAACGTTTTCAACAACATGGATTTTCAGTGCTTAAGATGCTGATGTTGTGTGCTATTGAGCAAGAGTGCTGGGGGTGAGTTATTGGCACTTAGATAACCAAACATCTCAATTGATTGAGTTGTACCCTCTCATTAGTAAATACAGATATTTTTGTATATTTTTTGTCTCATTTGAGCCAATTACAGGTTGATCAAAAATCAAAATTAATTACTATATGTAGCCATAAATTCCACAAATGTAAGTTCTCAGAGAACCAAAATGTATACCACTTTTGCTTCACGGAATGGGAAATGATTCTAAACATTAAAAAAGCAGTTCAACAATGGGAAGCAAAAGTGTTGAGAATTTGTGGGTGACAGGGTGCAGCCACACTGAGGAGTCTGGAGTGATTCAACCAATATTTTGAGTAGTTTCTCCAAGCACTAGGAGAGGGAATGTACAGTTGACGAAATGATGAAATCCTGAAAGTCTTCACAGAATCCATCAATGAAAAAATTAAGTTGAGCAACCAGATTTACTTAACAGCCCATCAACCTTTTGAAATTTAATGAGCAGCTGAAACCTCCATGAAAAAGATCTGTAGGAATCTTAGCCTCTGCAATGGACTGCCAGCTGATGGGAGATCTGGAGAGACAGCTGAAGTTACCTTAGCAAACTGAGGTCACTACATTTAGGCCAGATATAGTCCTCACCCCAGAAGCCACCAAACAAGTTGTTCTGCTGTAACTGATGGTCCTATGGGAAGATCATATAGATGAGACTTTTAAGAGAAAACTAATCAAATATGAGTGACTGATCAGTGATTGGAGACAAGGCAGTTGAGGTAGGATTCAGGGGCTTTGCAGGCTGATCCATGGTTAGAACCCTTGGAATATTGGGATATCAAGTATAAAGGAGGAGAAGTGCCATCAGCAACACCACTGAAGTGGGCAAGAAAACCTCTAGATGGCTGTGGCTCAAGAGATTCGAGCCATGGGAGTAAGTAGCCTTTTTGCTCTATGACACCTGGAGGAGATTGTATGACGTTGAAATACAAAACCAAAAACACTTGAGGAACCCAAGAACATCACTAAAGATATGCCCAGAAGCATCACAAGATGTGTTTACTTAGTTGATGCAATTTAGATGTTTGAAGATTTTAAAATAAAAATATATTTGTACCAAAAATGCCAACTAATTAAAGACAAAATAATGAGTAGGTAACAGAAAGTGAAAATCCAAACTATCAACTAGGAACAAAGAGCATACACAAAAAAGAGCCTGTAATTGTAAGCCTGTATAACAATGCAGAAATAGAAGTGTGTACAATAAAAACTAGAGAATAATAGTAAGCAGAATTTATAATACTTAAGACTATACTGTTATTTATTCCTGTGTACTAATCCAGAATTTGCCACAGAATTGGACAACCATGATTACTCATTCCTGATGTCAATCAATGAACAGATGAGCACAGGTTCAAGGGTAGTGGTACACAAGTAACAGCCCTGTTTAACAAAAGCAGTTATCAATCACCACAAGCAAAATGGTGATTGGTGATTAAATAAAACAAAACAGAAATCAGAAGATAGTGTTTTTCTCTCTCTAAAGCTCAGGCCTTAAAGACATTATTTTCTGGCGTGGACCCAGAAGGGATGGGGCTTGTGAAATGGAATTAATTTTGCCCAGGTACCTACCTAGTTAGGCCATTCAAAGCTCTGCTCTGTTTTCCCCACTCCACTAACTACACATCTCCGTGATTATGCACTCCATTTTGTGAATTACATGTCATACTGTTAGTGATTTGCCTTGTGCTTCAATTTTATTTTGAAGTGAACATATCATATGGAACACCTCACTTCATCACTGTCGTGGACAGATACAATATGAATTGAAGAAAGTTAGAAAATGGATTGATGGCTGGATACACAACTGTAGCCATGTTGATCAGGCGATGAATGTGAAGCATTCATACATATATCATGGACTACGTATGGTGTAGCATTAAATTTCAATTCCCTCATTCCAATGCATGATTCTATAGGTTAAAACAATTACATCTAACAGCTGATTAGTGACATCACCACTCTCTTAAAGCAGACATGAATCAGTTATTTTTCTATAACGAATAAAAGTATTTATGATTATTTTTTTACCTAAAAAATGTGACAGAATTTGACAACTATTAAGATATACCATACAGAATTTTTTTAAGTAATACAGCTTGTTTCCACAACCCCAGCTGGAAAAAGCCCTGTTTTCCAAATGAATACACATCACAATAAGGAGAAAAATAATTCTCAATATACTATTTTAGTTCAACACAAAGTGGAAAATAAAATTCTTCTATATGCTACTAATCCCATGTTGTTTGTAGTGATGGCTGGGAAAAATGATTAATCTCCTGTTTTCATGAAGAACAGAGAAAGCAAAATGCCTGATATAATGGGCTTAAAGGGGAATAAATTTGACAGCAATCAATACTGAAGCATTTATGCAAATTCTCAAATTTCTTGGGTTGCATAATGTAAGCATCAGGTACCTATTCATGCACAATGCAACATCACAAAAATGTTTTTTTAAAACATATTTTTAAATACAATTTAAAAGAAATCATCTTGTGCACAACAAATGTGCTTAAATGACCTGAAATTGTGGAGAGCCCCAACTGCCCCCCACCACCCTTGTACATTGCACAGATTTGTCCAGCCCAGTAATAGTCCATTCATTGTCTACCATGGCATCAGAATAAATCCACACAAACTGAAATTACAACTATGGCACCTTCTCTTTACTATTTCTCTTGATCTTCCTTCACTTGCGCTTGCTGCTCCTGACTTTCTTTTGTGTTCCTCTGTGTACCATACAATAACTCTTTGTGTATCACTAAGATTGAGAACTACTGGTCTAGACCATTGGAGGAAAAGAGGGATCAGTGTCATAGCTTTCATGGACTTCTTCTTTGATGACCTCCACATACTGGATATGATTATACACTCAAATTCTTCCCTCTAAAATTATTATTGCTAGTCACGTGGCTCTTGACCTTTAACATCATTGCTAATTCCTTATTTAAAGTGGTGGCGCAGCATTCTCGTTATATTAACTTTTGTATACAAAAACAACATGTGCTTCATACTTTTTTTTTGTTATGTTGGTTTGGTTCTTGGCCTTCTCTCTCTTTTGACTTTTTTGTTTAAGGCATTTTATTTTTGGTATTTGCTCCAGGGGTGCAGTACAATGGCTGACCCTACTCTCTTGATTTAAAATTAGCAAGTTACCTTTCCTTTTGATTATGAGTTTGCTTCTGTTTTTAACATTTCATCTTCCAGCCTTTCCTCACTAATTACTAGTAAAGATTCTGAATCGTCCTGCGGTGGGTTGGCACCCTGCCCAGGATTGGTTCCTGCCTTGTGCCCTGTGTTGGCTGGGATTGGCTCCAGCAGACCCCCGTGACCCTGTGTTCGGATTCAGCGGGTTGGAAAATGGATGGATGGATGGATTCTGAATCCTTTAGAGTACATCACAACAAAAAAATGCTAAAATTGCCCAATCCCTAATCCTAGCCCTAGACTTTACCTGCTCAGTTGCAAATATGTAATGTTATTGAGGCAGACTGTATATATCATGATTTAGGAGTAATATAGTTAATGGATGAGATGTAGCTATATGAAAGCACATGAACACAAATTGTTTGTGTTTATTTATAAGTATCCCAAGTGTTAACCAAAAGGCTTAACGAAATCATGGGTTCAAAAGGAGAAAAATATTATTAATTAAAAACTGACAAATGTTTGAGTTACAGTATTTTAATTTCATGTATTTTAATAGTAACAGCCACTCAAAGAGGAAGCTAAGCTTACAGTATATAAAAAATAGTACATTATATTGGAAATTGCATTCAATGATAGGTTCAAAACTAGGTTGTTTGTTCCTTTTTTGCTGGTTTAGCAGGTTAAGTGACTGTAGAAAGTATATGGTAACTGTAATTTCTTTGTTTAATCTATCATCTTTTTCATTTTGCTTTTTCTGGTGGGGGTCGGAGTACCAACGCATTGAAATGGGCTGATGAGGCCTCCATAATGTTATGTTTTGTAGAGATACACAGCATTTTTCTTATTAGTGAGCACCAGGAGATAGCACAGTCAAATGTCAGGCCAAAGTCTTAACCTTGAAGTCTAATACCACTGTCGTCAAAGACTAAAAAATTTCCAAAAGTTGAAGTCTTAAAACACGAAAGAAAAGTCAAGAAACCAAAAAAGATCTTAACTAGAACTGATAACCAAACACCTGCAGAGTTTGTCAAAATCTCAGATAATTATGGGATCTGCATGCCAATGGCGGCTCAAATGACATCACACGCAGTGAATTCCCAAGACCTTCTGGAAAAGTTGCCACAACAACAATCAATGTGAAAGTACACAAAATAGTGATTTAACGGTAAATAAAATTTCATGTCTTTACAGAGACCTTCTAAAACAAAGTAAATGTTACCATAAAATTAATTGGATAAGAAGACCCTAAATTGGATATATACCTTCAATAAAATTGCTTTAGAATAATTATTATTAAATAAAATTATTATAATAATTAAAAATTATTAGATCATAAAACTTATTCCTGAAAATTTTCTTCAGCTTTTCTTCAAAAATTCCATAGATGCTTCCAGTACAGTTGAGAGATATATTCTGTTTTTTGTTCTTCTCCCCAACTCCCACCAATAAGTGTCAGGTCCCTGCACTTTTCACCATAGTTCTTTAGATCTGCCTCCACTACTTAGGCCTTGAACAAGGGTTCATTCAGGCTCTATGCTCCTGACATCTCCTGAGCTGCAAGAGAACCTTTTCTAGAGGTGGAAGTTTAACTCATTTTGAATCGAGGCATCTTTTAGTCATCCCCAGTACACCCTTTTTACCCGAGTCTTCTAGTCCAGTCCAGTCTTGAATGTTCCAAGTTTGTCCAGCAGGCACTCCATCTATCAGTTGACGCCCAGGACCTCTCTTTACCCAGGTGTCCTGAACAGCTAGCTTCAGATCAGATGAAATGACTTCTTAGATCTTTTGCCCAAGAAACTGTTTTAATAGGTACACTTAATGAGCATCTTTGCATTCAGACATGGTGTTTATCTTGTGCAATTTATGACTAGAACACAATCCAATAGTATTTCACTGCTTGGATTCAGATCTTATCTCCTTCGTTCCCCTCATGAGTAGTGAAGTTTCTCAGTAAGAATGCAGAGTCAGTAGACGGTACACTTCCAAGCACTAAATCCAGTATTTCTAAAAAAGCACAAGGAAGTCCATGCATATGTTCAGGGGACAGTCAAAGTGCTCCTCCCTGCAGCTCAAAGTCTCATTGAGGAAACTCTTTCATCCACTGGAGAAAACTCCCAAGTATATGGAACCTAGCCAGGGGCCTCTGAGTATCTACACACCTGCTCAGTGCCTCTCCTCAGGAGAAATTCTAGAGTAGAACAAAGACCACCAATAATCAAGAAGTCAAAAGCATATTGTTCCAGACAAATCAAATTTGCCCCTGTGCGCCACAGTTTCAGATTTGTAATTAAACAATTCACATATGATTAAAATGTATATTCTCAGATTTTATAAGTGTATTTTTATAAATTTTGGTTTTACCATATTTGTCATCAGAACACTTTTATCATGGCCCAGAGATAATCATTGCAAGAATCTTAATTTTTTTTCTTTTGATAAATAATTTTGAGAAAAGTAAACACATAATAGAGGTTATCTGGTACCAGTCTCAGAGACAACTTCAGCTTTGGTTTTGAAAAGGGGATAAGGTTTCATTGGTATGCTGGAATTGTGTGAGGAAGCAAATAAAACATCTGATTGTAATAAGACAAAAGATATTGTGTACCTTGACTTCCAAAATGCATTCTCTACAGTACCTCATGACTGACTAATTATTAACCTGCTAGCAATAGGAGTTCAGGGTATGGTGTGCGGATGAATAACAGAACAGGCTTAATAACAAGAAATGTAAAATGATGTGAGGATAATTTTCCAATTAAAGATAGTGTTATTTAAATAAACATGTAGCAAAGGAACAAGTTAAATTTGCAGTTGGTCTTAAAGTAGGCAGTTTAACAGAAAGCTTAAAGATAAATAAAACAATGTAGATATGTCTAAACAAAATACAAAATTGTACTGACACTGTATGTGGTGAAAGTCTAATGTAAGCCAAAGGAAACTTTCACTTGATGGAAGGATGGACTTTAGATACTCTTACACAAAATGCATTTATAGGTAAAAAGGAGATCTGAAAGACTTGGGAGTTATAATGGGCATTTTACTGTCCACACAATTCATAGGAGCAATCCAAAATGCAGGTAGAATATTGAGTTATCTGTCTATATGTCTGTCTATATGTGTCTCAGGAAGTGATATTTAAAGTGTTTAAATCCCTGTTGAAGTACAGTTTTTATTAGTGTGTAATTGTGCTCTTCATATTACAAGAATAGCAGAAAATTGCTAAAGAAGACAACAGATCTACCAGAAAATTTAGTAACACATTTTATCAATACAAAATATTGTGAGTTATTATGAAAAGTAGCCACCCCATATACTTGCAAAAGTTTTTAGCAAAACAGATCTTTACAGACTGGAGTCCAGAACAGAACTATGAAACAAAATGAAAATGGCAGTTATATAGATGAGCCAGAGGAAGTGACGTCAGAATGGCTAGAACCAGAAGTGATGTCCCCAGACCCGGGCAGGATTTCCTTCTGGTTAGTCTGCAGAGGAAACAGAGAAAGGATCAGTGAACAGTGCCATCCCTAGGCCCGACATGTAATGACACCCATTCAAGCCCTTTAGCTGCCTCCCATGTGCACATGTGTGACACTAGAAATTGTCTAGGTGGTTTTGCCCATTGTTCCCATTTATGCGTTATTTTATTTCCTCTAGGTTCTCTTGTTTCCTCCTTTATCTTAAAGATTTTCATATCTTGTCATCGGTAGTTCTAAATTGTTTTTCCTCTGTGCAAGAGTCTGCTTAGCCATGGACTTGTATCACATCCAGGCTTGATGCTTGCTTTATGTTTGAGGAGATTCTGGCCTCCGTAAAAAATTAGATAAAGTATGGATGGGATGGGCTAAATTATCATTTTTTTAAATAACTTTTTGTTATTCTTCAAAACTGTCTTTTTAATTCCACCTTTCCCCCTAGATTTTTTTTCTGCCTGGAATGATAAAGCAAATAGCAACAAAACAGGAGATGAAACAAAAACTGCAGTCAGAAATATGCATAGAGTCAAAAGCCAGAAGTAGCATCTTTTCACGTTAAAACTGATTAAGTCAGTGTTTGTGTTGCAATTATTTAGTACGTTTTCTTTAATTTTTCACTTAAGCTTAGTGGCTCTGAGGCTAGGGATCTGCACTGGCAATCGGAAGGTTGCCGGTTCGAATCCCGTAAATGCCAATAGGGAGTCTGCTCTGTTGGGCTCTTGAGCAAGGCCCTTAACCTGCAATTGCTGAGCGCTTTGAGTAGTGAGAAAAGCGCTATATAAATGCAAAGAATTATTAAGTCTGCAATCTGCCTCAAGAATGATTTAAAATGTGAAGAGGTAGGGGAAGTAACGGCAAACGTGGTAGGGATGAGAACGATGCCTGTACGCATGCGCTGCGTGGCTGCCCTGCTGGCTGCTGCCGAGAGTTGATTCTACAATAAAATAAAATAAAAATAAAAAGAGGAACAACCTTGGAGGTCAGTCATCACCCTGAAAGCAGATAGTAGATTTCACGTAGTATATGTGTGCCAAATTACAGGTCAATAGGTCAAACAGTTTGCGAGCTACAAGTGATTTAAAATCCTGGATAAACAAAAGGACAGCCATGGTAGCGTATATTATATATGTATATATAATATAAATATATATATATAAATATATATATATATATATATATATATATATATATATATATATATATATATATATATATATATATACTAGACAAAGAGCCTGTTTCGACAACGTAAGATGAAACGGACACGAGTGGAATAGTAATAAGTTTAAGCACCACAAACCTTATATAGGTGTATTGAATGAATGCGTAATTAGGCCTGGAGCTGTAGTCGAAATCGCCTTTCAGGCCTCTAGAGCTTTAATCGAAGTCGCCTTTCTCTTTGAATTTTCGTGGCTGTAAATCCGCCACCTGCCGCAATGCCGGTCTCGTAAGGTTGTTCGGGCAGCTGCGCAGAAGGCGACTGCGCATTCGGCTTCGGACAGATGTGAGTGAGTGAGTGAGTGAGTGAGTGAGTGAGTGAGTAGGCTGGCGAATTATATATAAGATATGTGTGTGTGTATGTGTATTTGTTAGTAAAGATTTCACACATGTCTTTTTTGCCTTTCTTTATCATTGATTTTCATTTTGTATTTTTGGCTAGCAATATCCCTTTTCCACAATTCCAAGACAGCCATATTGGATGTGATCATGGAAATTGTTATCTGACACCACAACTGCCTTCCCCCAATAAATGGAACCCTGGAGGCATGCCAAAACTGTCAGGTCCTTTGATTTATGGACCTGTCAGATTCAGCTTATTGGTTTTTTTAAAGCACTTTTTTTGGAACGTTTCTAATTTTTTTCTGTTTGTTTCTTTTGTTTCTTTTTTTCTGTTTCTTTTTCAAATTGTTTACTTCTCAAGCAGAATCACATGTATGTTCACCTATGAAGAAGTGAACAAAGAACATCTATGATGATGCACATTCGTGATAACTATTTGGTCAACCACTTCTGCTGTTTCTTTTTTTTCTTTCTCTCTTCAAAAGCTGTGCTATCTACTTACTAGATTTATAGGGAAGAGGTGATGTTGAATGGAGAGTAACTACAAGAGGTAGGCCTCATAGTCTGCATCCAGTTTGGACACGTACAGTGCATCTGGAAAGTATTCACAGCGCATCACTTTTTCCACATTTTGTTATGTTACAGCCTTATTCCAAAATGGATTAAATTCTTTTTTTCCTCAGAATTCTACACAAAACACCCCATAATGATGTGAAAAAAGTTTACTTGAGGTTTTTGCAAATTTATTAAAAATGAAAAAATTGAGAAAGCACATGTACATAAGTATTCACAGCCTTTGCCATGAAGCTCGAAATTGAGCTCAGGTGCCTCCTGCTTCCCCTGATCATCCTTGAGATGTTTCTGCAGCTTCATTGGAGTCCACCTGTGGTAAATTCAGTTGACTGGACATGATTTGGAAAGGCACACACCTGTCTATATAAGGTCCCACAGTTCACAGTTCATGTCAGAGCACAAACCAAGCATGAAGTCAAAGGAATTGTCTGTAGACCTCCGGGACAGGATTGTCTCGAGGCACATATCTGGGGAAGGTTACAGAAAAATTTCTGCTGCTTTGAAGGTCCCAATGAGCATCATCCGTAAGTGGAAGAGGTTCGAAACCACCAGGACTTTTCCTAGAGCTGGCCGGCCATCTAAACTGAGCGATCGGGGGAGAAGGGCCTTAGTCAGGGAGGTGACCAAGAACCCGATGGTCACTCTGTCAGAGCTCCAGAGGTCTTCTGTGGAGAGAGGAGAACCTTCCAGAAGGACAACCATCTCTGCAGCAATCCACCAATCAGGCCTGTATGGTAGAGTGGCCAGACGGAAGCCACTCCTTAGTAAAAGGCACATGGCAACCCGCCTGGAGTTTGCCAAAAGGCACCTGAAGGACTCTCAGACCATGAGAAAGAAAATTCTCTGGTCTGATGAGACAAAGATTGAACTCTTTGGTGTGAATGCCAGGTGTCACGTTTGGAGGAAACCTGGCACCATCCCTACATTGAAGCATGGTGGTGGCAGCATCATGCTGTAGGGATGTTTTTCAGCGGCAGGAACTGGGAGACAGGTCAGGATAAAGGGAAAGATGACTACAGCAATGTACAGAGACATCCTGGATGAAAACCTGCTCCAGAGCGCTCTTGACCTCAGACTGGGGCGACGGTTCATCTTTCAGCAGGACAACGACCCTAAGCACACAGCCAAGATATCAAAGGAGTGGCTTCAGAACAACTCTGTGAATGTCCTTGAGTGGCCCAGCCAGAGCCCAGACTTGAATCTGATTGAACATCTCTGGAGAGATCTTAAAATGGCTGTGCACCGACGCTTCCCATCCAACCTGATGGAGCTTGAGAGGTGCTGCAAAGAGGAATGGGCGAAACTGCCCAAGGATAGGTGTGCCAAGCTTGTGGCATCATATTCAACAAGACTTGAGGCTGTAATTGCTGCCAAAGGTTCATCGACAAAGTATTGAGCAAAGGCTGTGAATACTTATGTACATGGGATTTCTCAGTTTTTTTTTTTTTAATAAATTTGCAAAAACCTCAAGTAAACTTTTTTCACGTTGTCATTATGGGGTGTTGTGTGCAGAATTCTGAGGAAAAAAATGAATTTAATCCATTTTGGAATAAGGCTGTAACATAACAAAATGTGGAAAAAGTGATGCGCTGTGAATACTTTCTGGATGCACTGTATATATGCAGGATGCATGTACATTTGTCATGGGCTTTATGTTGGTCCTTGTCCTGGAGATCATTCTCAATGAGAAGCAATCCGGGTAATTACAGGTGGCTGTGAAATACATTATTTGCTCACACATGACTAGTGGTGCAAACATTGATGTGGGAATGGAATGGACACATACATCCGGAAACAAGTACTAGGCCTATTTCAAGACTTGGATATGGATGTGATTAGGAAGGAAAAGTCTTCACTCCAGAGTCAGGTTAAGTGTCTTGGTTGGTTTAAAAGCTGTCAGAATGTGCCTCAAGCATATTGATTTTATTTTAGTTCAGGACCTTTTAGTTTTAAATTAGCTTTTTATCTCCCTAGATTACCTGTTAAACTGAGAGAACTATTTGAGAGCATCTTTAAATTCTTATTTTTTGCAAAATAAAAGCACTCTGATTTGCAACTACACCTTTTGTCCACCTCTTTTTCTGCTGGCCCTATCCTAGTGTTCCCAGGTCAAGCCAAAAACTTTTGAAGATTCTGGGGAGTGATCAAATATTTGCAGGTTTTGTGTCTTCACTTGGATTAATGACTTGATTATTTAGTTAATTTTGCATATATATGAATCGTGATAATCGTCTAAATTGTCTATAAGTACAGTACTCTAAACAATTGTTATGATTCAGGATATTGCTTATTTCTGCAAATATTTTGTACATTTATCTTCATTTTATCTGTGCTATTATTTTTTATCTTTATTTGTGTGATGTAGCTGCATGTTGTGTTTTTGTTTTTGTCAGTGGTGGCTGCCAGAAGTGCAATGCGTAAAGTCATTGAACCAATGCTAATTCATTTGACAGCATCATATCTTAGTTGGATTCCTGTGTGGAAAAACAACCTCTTCCAGTAGTGCAAAATCATTTGAGGAATTTAGGATTTTCTGTGTTATTATGACTTTGACTTTGGTTCTACATATTGTGCATTAGTATTTTTGTCTCATTATCTTCCTGGTTTTGATCTCTGCCCATTTCTGACCTTGTTTTCTCCTCTCCTGGTCCTTGTCTATCAACTTGGCAGAATAACTGAGGAATGTTAACATTTTGTGAAAAAAATGTAATGCTGGCAGCCTTTCTCTTAGCCTTGACTATGTTTGTAATCAACACTTACATATATGAAGGACCATGCGCCATGTGTAGCGAGGGAAGCCATGACCTGGTCAGTAATCATCTTTTTGCTGACACTAAGGTCAATAAGTTCCCATATTGATTGGTGTACATTGTAAAAGTGTTAAGCAGTGTGTAATAAGGTAATGTCAAAGCCCTACCCTGACAGAGAGTGACTCAAGCTTCATGAATATGAATACCTTTATGTGTATTCATGCACTCTTCTAGGAATCGGCTTCCCATTTAGAGTGAGTTCATGTCTCTTGACCACTATTAGAATAAGTTTCCATTCCCATAACACTGAAATGGTAAGGCATATTCAAAAAATAAATGGATTATAGAGGGCACTGGCAGAATTATATTTACTGTTTATACAAGTATGTCCATCCAGTCTTTGCTTAAGTTATTAATGGAACTAAATCACTGATTCAGCACCATGTTTGTCATCATTGCAGAATAATAAATAATCGCAGCTAAGACCAAGAGGCTTCAGTGCTTGCAACTCTACTATGTCCATTAATATGCTTTATTCAACTATTTTAAATTGCATAGTGCTAACAAGATTCCAGTGGCAATAAAATAAATGAATATGTGCCTGTAAAAAGGTCTATACTGCATAAACTACCGCGGGAGAGAGCTGTTCATTTGGTGTTTCCTGGATTAAAGGGATATTTTTGAAGTTTAGCCCCCTAATGCCACAGACTGAACATTCTAACTGTGAGTGGTGCAATAATCTGAAGTTAGTTATGCAGAACAAGACAAGGTTTAATGTTCACAAAAACTATCTGTGCGTTTTTGAAAAAGGCTGTTCAGGAATGGTGTTGCCTGTCTAACTTCAGTTTAACATTACATTTGCTAATAGTTGCTGACAAGAGGCCTCCAAATAGGTTTTGAATTGTAACACATTAAATATACTATGAGTTTAAAAAAAAAGCTTTAACTTTTGCATTGACTACAAATGTAATTACAGTGTCATTTAGACAGGACAATTATTTCTATTTCTTTACAAGACAAATACACACTTCTTTTTGTCAAACTGAACAACACATAAACATATCAGTCTGACATCACTTCATTAATCTTTACAAATACTGTTTAAATATTTATGTTTTGTCTAAATATATGACAGACTGATTTGTGACCTTACAGCAGCAAGCAAGGATACTTTAGAGCAAACAGTTCCATTGGCACTAAAGGAAGCTAATCACGTGAAAGTCATTGAAAACTTGCCCTAAAAGTAATTTCAAAGCAGCATAAATAGATGTCTGTGACGCTCCAAGGAAACATGCCATAATCCAAAAATGGATGTACTTGGAAGGGGATTAGGGGGTTGTGTTAATATTGTGCCAGTGCATGTAAGATTTCAAAAAAGCACATTGCACTCCATCTACCTCAACATATCCTTGACGACGGATTGGAAAACTGCTCGTTTCAATATGCACTTCACCAAGTGGACAAATTATTGTAATTGGGGCTAAGTGCTTTTTATTACTTTACCTGCCACCTTATACTTGGCTGTCAATGAATACTTTTTAAAAAAATAGCCAATTTGGGGAAGAGGGGTCAGCAACAACAATAGCAAGTAATAGAGGTCAAAGTTTAAATAGCAAGAATTCATCCATCAAACCCACCTTTAACTTTAGGGCAGCGGTTCTCAAACCATGGGGCTGTGGTATAATTTCACTATTTGTAGGGAAATTTTAAATTTGTAGCGGTGTATCGGCAGCAAAAAATATAGGAATAAATTTTATTAGGGTTTCAAAAAAACGTTAGGGGGTGCAATTAAAATTGTTATGAAAACTCGGGTCGCAAATACTTAAAGGTTGAGAAACTCTGCTTTAGGGTCACAGGGGCAGAAGCCCATCCCACTAGCACCAGGTGCAGGGCAGGGCATAATTTGTGAATAGTGTGGAGTTCATTGCGAGGTGCAGTAAGCTCACATAGGACCAGCTGAGAGTGACCAGTTAACCTAAAGCGTACATCATGGTCATCCAGGCCTGAACTCGAACAGAGAACTAGAGAAATGTGGTGCAGTAGCACTAACCGCTAAGCTCTCGTGATAATCTGCTTTGCTAAGTCGGCTTAACTCAGTTTCAGTGTTGAAAAATAAGATAACCCTTTTTTTCTAACTTTGACTCCTTTCATGTGTAAAATTTTTGCTAACCAAGCACACACTATATACAGTAGATACTGTAGGTAGCTAATTGTAGTTAAAGTAACTGTGCATGCGAACTATTGATTTTGTTCACCCACAGCGTGAGGTACTCTTGGTTCTTACAACTTTGTTTTAGTAAAATTCACCTCTATGCATTTGTCATTACACAAATATGTGCCTGAGAAATAAACCTTCATTATTTTTTCCTGTAGAAAATCATGTGACGTATTTGCAATAGAATATACTTTTATAAAAATGTTAATTCTGCAGATGTTTCATCAGAGTTAAAAAATAAAAGTGAAAGTAGACCTATGATTTAAATCACATAATGTTTTTCACATGACTATCTTGTAGTATGCAGGGACAGAAAAAACTAGTAGGATATTTTGTGGTCTAAAGGTCAAATACAGTATGTGTTCATCTCTAGAAGTGCTTTGTAATATTTCCTTATATTTTTGTATTATAAAACATTAAAGGTTAAAGTGCCTGTGTGAGATTTTCCCAACAAATTAAGTTTACTTCCATCATAAACATGTGCACTTTTAAATGATCAGTGACTAGTTTAGAGTGTTACTTTCTCTAATTTATTGGGACCCGTTCTGATGCTGGGGCTCTGAATTACAGTACAGTAAGCAGATTTGGAACATCATTGAATGAAGGAAAAGTTGTCACTCTTCATAAAATTAACAGTTAATTGAGTACATTATTGTTTATACTAATATTAGATGAGATGGGGGCGGCTTGGTGGCGCAGTGGGTAGCACTGCTGCCTCGCAGTTAGGAGACCCGGGTTTGCTTCCCGGGTCCTCCCTGCGTGGAGTTTGCATGTTCTCCCTGTGTTTGTGTGGGTTTCCTCCGGGTACTCCGGTTTCCTCCCACAGTCCAAAGGCATACAGGTTAGGTGCATTGGCGATTCTAAATTGTCCCTAGTGTGTACTTGGTGTGTGTGTGTGTGTATATGTGTGTGTGTGTGTGTGTGTGTGTGTCCTGCGGTGGGTTTGTTTCCTGCCTTGTGCCCTGTGTTGTCTGGGATTGGCTCCTGCAGGCCTTGTGACCCTGTAGTTAGGATATAGCAGGCTGGATAATGGATGGATGGTTAGATGAGATGAGATGTTGTAAAGAAGGATGTGTAAGAGGGTGAGTGTAATAAGAAGAGGGCTGAAACAGAAGGCAATGAAATGAACAGATATATGTCTGCTGCAGCAGATCTAGATAAGGGAAAAGCCAGAGGAAAAGATAAAGAACACAGAAAGTAACTCTGTGCATCACCTAGTAGCTCCACATTGACCTTCAGTAGGTATTAGAGTGACGCATCAATGCTTCTTCTCTGTGATTAGCAGTTTTGGGAAGACTACTACTATATGGAGTCCTGACAATTACCATCTGGTAACTTAATGCTGGAGCCCTGTTACATGATAAAGCAGAAAACTGCTCCTTATGTTCTGTTTCTGCTGGAGTTGCATTTCTCAGAAGGTGTTCAGCATTGAACACAGGTGTTGTTGACTTTCTGATGCAGGCACATCTTTTGGTATGGACTGTAAGCCATTAATTTTTGCCTTAGAGTTTTTGATTTGACCTACTATTCCAGTCAGGTTATTGTGGGATGCCATCCTACATAAAATTAAAATAGTTAAAAAAAATGAAGACTTCTGTCAGATATTCAGAAAACTATTACATGTTTTTGATCTAAAAGTTCTGCAAAGGTTTTGACTGGGTTTGGCAAAAAAGATGAACAGCAAGTTGCTGATGCCAGATTTTGCTTGTAATTCCTCTTAGTGATATTGCGAAGGTGTTGATGAAAAAGGAAATGTTCTAGAAGTCATAGCACTGACTTTAAACTGCAGGGTGAATGTTTTGCACTCTTGAAAAAATTGCATCCAGATGATCTGATCATATCCCTGCATCTAATCTTGCAAAAGAAGCCTACATTGGAGAATGAGGTTTACACAAATGAGGTGGTAGCATGTTTATTTTCATCTTCCCATACTGTTAATGGGCAAAATTAGGATCATGTTTAAATCACATAGAACTGAAATAATTATAAAAATAGTTGAGAAAGAAAAAAATCCAGATTGGAATGCTAGAGGGAGAAAAAAGAGATGAGAGTTGGCTCTCTGTAAAAGAAAACAAGTAAATAAAAGTGCAGCTAATAGGAATATCAAGCCAGTGAAAGGTAAACAGGCGTCTCCAAGCCGATAAAGAAAGGGAATGCCATTGCTTTAAGAGCTGTGGAGTGTTCACCCGTTGCTGCGAAGCCATGATAACGAGCCGCATCCAGCCTGCATCCCTGAGATAAGGCAGAGCACTGGCATGTGTGGCACCTGATCCTAATTTCACGGTCAGTATTCATCCAGCCTGACAAACAAGCACCGTTTAAGATAAAAAATAAATATAGACTCCTTCTGCTATTACCTCCAGTTTATTAATCTCCTGGCCTATTCCATTTAAATGGCACTAACTTCTTCAGTCCTTAAACCCAGTGACATCCCCCCATCCAGCTACACACACCCCAGCCCCCTCCTTTCATCGAGAGGCTTCTGCAGCAGGTCTGAATCATTTCTCTTGTCTTGAGCTTCAGGAGTCCAATCATACAGTAATATGGCCCTTTACTCCAAAGCCGGACACTATTAACCTGCCATCCCACTGCCGGCCAATTATAACAAGCAGCTTATCCTGATAAATCTGTGCCTGCCATTATATTGGGCTTATACTTGCTGGAAAAGAAACAAAAAAGAATTGCATGTGTGTGCAAACTACACATAAAATTTTTAATATGTTTGCAAATTATGGCTTTTTTCATTGTTAATCATAAATAAACCAGTGCAAAAGTGAGATGTATGATCTCAGCTTGGAGAAATTGGAACAGTTGTGTGTTCCTGGTAGTCATCATAATCGGGCCAAACTACATCCAAACAGCAGCTTATCTTTCTTTGTAGTCATCTTGTCTTTTTTATCACTGTACCAGTGAACCTAAACCACTAATTGCATAGCTACAAGTACCTGGAGGTTCTTATAAATAGCAAACTGGACTGATCTGACAGCACAGTGGCACTCTACAGGAAGGGCCAGAGCAGATGGTAATTCCTGAGGAGACTAGGGTCTTTTGATGTGTGCAGCAAGCTGCTGGAGATGTTTTACCATAATAGCCAGTGTGTTGTTCTATGCTGTGGTTTCCTGGGTTAAGAAACTTGAGTTCAAATGCTGCACAGTGCCTGAACAAACTTATCAGAAAAGATTGCTCTCCATCACAGGGCTAACCCTGGACAGACTGAAAGCTATAAAATGTATTATTATTATTATTAGTATAACTAGGGCACAAGGCAGGAACCAATCCCGGGCAGGGTGCCAACCCATCGCAGGACACACACAAACACACCAAGCACACACTAGGGCCAATTTAGAATCGCCAATCCACCTAACCAGCATGTCTTTGGACTGTGGGAGGAAACCGGAGCGCCCGGAGGAAACCCACGCAGACACAGGGAGAACATGAAAACTCCACGCAGGGAGGACCCGGGAAGGATTCAGCGGGTTGGAAAATGGATGGATATTATTGAAAAGAGATGGTGGCAAAAATGGATGCCATCATCTCTAGGATGAAATGCTCTGTATTTTAAACTACATACTTACATTAATATAAACCAATAAAACAGCAGAACCAAAAACACTGAAGGTGGAAAAATATAAATAGTGTAGTAGCTTCATTTTACAGTGATTGCAATGAGTCTCTGAGATGTTGCACTTTTGTCCCGTTGATGCCATGGGTGACAGTGAAAGACAAAAGATCAAAAAATGACTTAAGATCTAAAGTAATAGAACATAACCTCACACTGTTAACTAATTTTTACATCTTTTCAATGTGAGACTAAAACAGTATTGGTCTGTGCAATCCCAAATTAACAGTATGAAGGCTTGGGGGCACCAGTGAACCCCAGACCCTAAACATGAACACACAAGACAGTCGTGGATACAAATAAGTGGTGTCTATTACACAAAACCCTTGTATAAACAAGTATAAAACAAGTTGTTTCTTCTTCTGTTTCTCCTTCTCTTCTCCCTCTACCACACTGTTATCCTCCAGTCGAGTGTTTCCTTCACTCCCCTCAGCTCCGACTCACATGGACAAGGCAGTGTGGTCCCCTTTATTGAGGACCCAGGAATACTTTCGGTGCCAGAGCTTTTGCTCGTTTGAAGCATTGTTGGGTCATACAGAAGTTCCCAATAGCAGGGAGTGTAACTCCCCACAGCGGCCTCTTGCGATACACACGGACCTCAGCAGGGCTGTGTTACCAGACTTCAATTCCCAGCATGCCCTACTGGTTTCTGACCAGGCACCGATACCCAGGGACAGTGCCATCTAGTGTCCTGGGGGAATAAACAGCTCTCAGGAACATTCCTTCCCTGCCCCTCTCTTTTTCCTGGTCAGGGAAGGTACTACAGATATATCCGGATGGGACACCTGAGGCTTCCCATCCTGGTAAGGAATCTTCCTCTCCTTCATCTGTTATGTCTGTCCATCCATTAGGGGAGTCTGGTTCAGGTACAGCACCTTTCTTTGTCTTGGCTGAAATGCCTGTCAGTCAACTTGGGGCCTCCCGTCCAGGTAAGGAACCTTCCCCTCTCCTGGGTAGGATGCCTGTCCATCTCGTGTGGCACTTACAACAGTTAAATTAGCCCAATTACTGCTTCTTGCCACTGGCAGGAGTGTACCTAATCGAGTTGTATAATGGTGATGTGATAGAATGCCTTCTTACAGCTTTATGTGTAAAGAGCCAGTGTTTAGGTCTATTGCAGGGAATGGACACATAACACCCATGCTTACTCACGCAGAACCAGTTTTAAGTTGCAAATTAACTTAGTGCGCATGTTTTTTGGATATGAGACAACAATCTAAATATCTGGGGAAAATGCACACCAAACCTGGAATAGAATAAAAAGTCAACAAAGACTGTGACAGAGTAATCTTTCAACCTAGTCTTTTAGAGTGGGGAGGTAGAAGTGCTAACCACTGTGCCACCATTAAATTAGGATGATCAATTATTCATTAATTTTCAAACCCACTTAATCTTGTCTTAGGGGCAGGAGCCTGCACCAGCTTCAATTCCCATAGGCAGGACCTAGACCTGGAGAAGGGTGCCAGTTTACAGTTGAAACAATTAAAAAATCCATGCCTAAAATAGTGATAGCACAACATATCACCATCTCATACGCCAGCCCCCTTCGCAAATTGAGTTTATGTTATATTGTATTACTTAATGGTTGGCATGAATTGTTTAATTGAGAATCAAAATCATATCCAATTAAAGTGGGTAGAGACTTCTTTATTTGTGCATCACATTTATACTTTGTAATTATTTTGGAAACAGTCTATGTCAAGAAGATAAAAGACAGTCTTAGATTTATCAGATTAAATGGCAACAACCTAGTCTCACGATATCACAAATGCAGTTTTTTCTTTGAATCCAATGGCATGATGGAAAGGGAGCCTTATGTCTTGGTTATAATATAAATCTGCAGAACAAAACATCATTTTATCAGTTAATGACATTTACAGGACATATAAAATAAAGAGCAGATTTAAAGTGCATTACAAAATACAAGATATTTACAATGTATATACATCAAAGGTATAAATTAAATGTGTAAATAAAACGTATTTCTTTGTATAGCGCTCTTCACTGAGGGCAGACACAGAGCTCCGTGAACGAGTTCTCAGGTAAAATTCAAATATAGATTATACTAATTACTAAATACAAAATTAGTACATATATAGGTATAGGTATGAATTTGTTAGAACACACAGAAAACAGTACAAACTGATTAACATAAATGGAAGTCAACAATATCTTTCCATTAATTAATTGTTAAACTATGGTCAGTTGACAATGGAAAAGATTAAAATTGTAAACGAGGATGTCCAAAACAAAGTTAAACACAGTTATAGTCCAGAATTATGATGATTAGAATAGATATCTAGTATGACAGTTTTGTGAGATTGTACATTTGATGTATAATCAAACAGAAAATGTTGCCAAACAGAAAATGTCCAAATGGGTTTTGTTGAAAATGTGAGCCCACTGGTTCAGAGAAAAAAAAATAACAACAAAATAGCTTTGGTGAGAACTATGTGTGATATTTTCAAAAATAAACCAAAGTAATGATTTGAACAAGCACTCTGAACAAACCATGAGTACTGCAGTTGAGACTAATGAGAGTAACCATGCAGTTACAGTAGATAGGAAAAGGCCAATCGCAAAGAGTGGTGGCTCTGAGGATAAAATGTTGAATCGATGTTTAACTGCTCTATCACAAGACATTGTTTGAAATACACAATTGAACAAGAAAGGATGAAGTTGAACCAATATAAAGTATTTGTTCTACTTCAATCCCCATACCTAATTTATTATTGACATAGGTGGTGTTCATAATGTGTGAGTATATCTGTATACCCAGTCGGATAGTTAGGTAATGTAAGGGGAGATTTTTGGAGGATTAAATCCAGCCCTAGCTCGACCCGATCCCTGGGGATAATACCAATGCTGCCCACTCAGGTTAAATAATTTGTCAATGAGATCAGCTGGTTTGGTCACTTGTGTGTCCATTCAGTGGTGGGGCTCCTACTGTGACACTGTGAGTCCTATCTTGATTGTCATACTCTAAACATTCAAAATTTAGACTGTAAACAACTGTGTCAAATTCTTCAAATATGGTTGAGTTATGGTGAGTTTAAGTGATGTTATTGCATGCCCTTGGAAATGAGCCATTATTATCAAAATTGGAATTAGTACTTTGCTGTGTCAGCATGCATCTGAAAAGGAAATAAAAAGTTAAAAGTTGTTTACAAGCTGAAAAAGAAGAAAGGTAAAAGACATGACTTTTTGGCTTGTTACACACCCATTTGAAGATATAAAACCAAAAAAAACATGTCTCTTAACTTTTCTTCTTTTTGACGTGAAAATGGTGTTTAACATTTTCTTATCAAAAATGCTCAATCTCATTTTTTAAAGGATAAAACATTGTTCAGTAAAGTTCAGACAGAGTTGAGAGTGTTTGCCATGAGAAGAACATTGATGTCACAACCCTGCACTGAAAAAGAGCAGTTGTAACATTAGGAACATTGAGGACAAGTTAAATTCACGCTTTTTTCATTTCAAATGATAACTGGAAAATGCAAGCCATTTGAAAACTATGCAGTAACTTTCATAACATTAGAACTAAATATTAATTTAAAAATAAACAGGTCATGCACTTTTCTATATTTATATAGTATTCTTTGTGAGGAACTGCAATCTTTAATACCACATACAGTATGTACGTGCTATATTGAATAATCAAAAACACTGAGTAGTATCAAGTAGTTTTAGGCTACATCCACACTATGTTTTCATTTAAAAACATTTTTTAAACAAAAAACATCTCTTTTCACACTAGCGTTATCACATCATTTATGAAATTATCTCTCCATCCACACTAAAACAATAGAAAACACATATGGCATAGATGGATGATAGATTTTCATCTACACTGGGCATGCATGCACTGCTAGAAACATCTTTTTTTTTTCTTTATTTCACCTTACACAATTTCTTGTATTAGGAATTTGTTAGTTTTCGCATACCCCTTGGGGTCAGAGCGCAGGGTCAGCCATGGTACAGCACCCCTGGAACAATAGAAGGTTAAGGGCCTTGCTCAAGGGCCCAGCAGAGTAAGATCTCTTTTGGCAGTGACGGGGATTCAAACCAGCAACCTTCGGGATACCAGTGCAGATCCTTTGATCTCAAAACTGTAGCGACCAGTAAATTATTTTATTTTTGTACATGTAAGCTGCATTCAAGCTGTACAAAACACAATTTAGATGCATACATGTAAACAACATGTAAACAACACCACAAGCACTACAAAAAGCAACTCTGATATATGCGCTATGTCTATTGGAACATGTATTTCTTCGATGAGGCCTTGTAACAATCGGGATCATTGGGTAGGACTATGTAATAAACGTGAACAAATCAGAGCGCAACTAGAGTCTGCAGTTTTGAATGCTGAGGCTGCGTATTCAGAAGATCTGAAGTGTTATGCTTAGATTTATGGTGGAGCCTTTGTGACGTGATGCGTAGTGCCTCTTGGTAGGCATTCCTTAGCAATGGTCAAATGCATCCTAGCAGCTCACTAAGGAAATGCAGAGGTTGTAAAAAGGCAGTGAGGCACTTAGTATCAAAAAATGTTATCTTTTTCAAATTAAATAATTATTCCAGTAAGCACACAAGTTCATGTTCCTTGGAGTATTTAAGAATACTCACAAAAAATTAACAGAAAAAAAATATCTAAGGCATATTTTTTTTTTCACCAAGATGTCTGAAGTTTACTATTTCTTAATAATACTACTCTCTCACTTTTACAAAGTAAGTTGAAAGATGACCATGACCTCTGATTTGGAAGTATTATTACCTACCTGGCTATTCTGGTAGCAGAGGAAATGGGGTGGGCATTCACTTTAGATTTGAATTTGTTTAGTGAAGGAGAGTTACACACAGGGTTCGAGATTTAGTGAGTAGATAACAACAAACGTGAATGAGCATTAGATAATTATATAGTAAGGCTTTGGGATGCCAGTTGAAGCATGTCGTTTGAAGTGTGGCTTTATCCAAGAATAAAAAAATTGTTTGATTTTTTGGAACTTTTGATTTCAAGGTCTTCAAGGTGAATAGTAGAAACCTGAAAAAGATTCCAATATGGGCAGGGGGCTAATGTAATCGAGTCAGTAGAGAAGGTATGTGGAATTGTTTAATGCGTGAGGAGTCTAGCACTAGCTTTTTGTGAGGACTGCAATCAGTTTTTTCAATTAGTTTTAAAGTGGCCTGGGTACAAATGCTTGCAAAGGCACCACATTGTAAGAGTATTCAAACCTGAGACTATTGCAAGTGAAGTTCTGACTTCACTTGCATGAGTGATACAGTCCTCCGTGGCTTTAGGGATATAACTTTAGCTTGGTAAGCACACCTCTTCTTATCTGCTCCAGAGGTGGGCTGGAGAATCTCATGTCACATGCTCTCATCTAGAAATGGGTCTGCAAGTAGTTGCTATTACAAATAAGATAGATTCTACCTTTCCATTTTAAATGAAGAAATACTATGTCTCACCTATATTACTTTTTCATTCTTTCTAAAAAAAAAAGTTGTTCAGAGGTTTTTCAACACTATTACTACCCCAAATCTTGCTACACAAATCTTGTTAGTTATCTTTGTGAGTCCAGGCCTGTATGTTTGTCTGTCTATAAGGGCTGTTGTGTCATTAAAGTCAAATTATGCCTGTAATCCACCTTCTTGGTCTTGCATATCAAATTTGTTTTTCTGTGTTGTGTCTGCTGTACTGATGCTTGCTCTTCAAATTCTTAATGTCAGTATACAATTATTTGCATTAATTTCACCAATGTTTATTCAGATTTGGTGCAAGAACATTTACAGTCTCTGCCTAGTGTCTCCGTGTTTACCCTGTATATAAATTATCTTGTAATTTATCCCTTATCTCATGTTTCTTTGTGCTGTATATTTGTTTTCTTTTTAATTGCCTTGTGATGATTCTCAAAGTGAAAGGTGCTATATAAAAATTCCTTTTTACATTTTTTCAGCAAAATCACTGGCTGATGATTTTCAGCACTGACCTTTGATGTTTTTCAGCACTGCTTTTTAAATGTTCTGTTCCATTAAGCTGGTTGGTGATAACCTGAGTCAATATTTAGGAAATCCAAATGTATTTCTCCCTCCATCTGATAGTATCTAGATAAAAATTCCTAGAAATGAGCATCATAGATTAACACCTTATTTTAATTCTTCTGTATATGGACTAACTCTTTGTTCACTTCACCTGTACCTCTAATACCACCTCTGAGTGTGAGAGGGTGCTGCTAGTAACTCTTTATCTTTGTTTAGCTCCAGGACAGACCAGCAACCAGAATATTGATGTTACTTCCTCCTCTTATTTCTCAATCAGTATATTAAGATTAGTGCTGGAAGTTGGTGTTCATTTGGGGAACCTGCCTCAAAGAGTGTACTATGGTTCTTTGATGGTGATTGTTGTAATTTCAAGTGATCACGACAACCTGTATTTTGTTTTGTCATAATACATGGCTTACCCACGTGGTATCTCAAACCTTCTCCTTGTGTTTTAAATGTTTCTAAAATGTATATGACATGTATTTATTATCAGCAGCAGTAATAATTATTGTAAAAAAACAAAAAAGTGTCATAAAATAGCAGTGAAAATATGAAGGATTGTTCCAAGGCTTCACGATTCAGTGCTTCTGCAGCCTAGTGTGTCTCCAGCAGTTGTGGGTCCAAAATGAAGCCATTGCGTTATTTCTGTAGATCTAGGACTTCCAGGGGAGCCCTGAATGGGTCTTACTGGTTTTGAGGGAGCTCCTCCTCTACTCTTAAGCTGGAAGAGGAAGAGAGGTTAGTGTATGTGCTTCTACATAATTCGTCCCCATTAAGTTTTACTGCTTGGTGTCCTCAACACATTCCTGCGACGCAAGTGCATGACAATTTGTGTGTGTGTGTGTGGGGGGAGATTTAATAAAAAGGCCACAAATGAATCAGATAAAGCCGTGTTTAATGGCTGATGAAAAATCAAAACAAGAGGGCATCATTTTCTTAATTTGGTTTATATAGCAGCAAAACCTAAAGGTTCATAACCTGTAAGTCCATGATTTGCAGAGTGTGGAGGTGAAAGTGATGTCTACATGAGGTTGGAGATGCCCACTTGACTCGCCATACACTATACAGTCTCAGTTGGGCTGAGTTACAGCTCCATTTGGGACTAAAGATTTAGGCATACGTCAAATTGAGCTTGTATCGGTCACAAAATGTACAGGTCGTTGCAACTGAGGCTCTGTGGGTCTAGTGTGGGTCACTGATACATATACTTTAGTAACTGCTATGGAGTAGCACACACCGATGTTTGAGTGTCAACAGCCGTATGCCTTGTCCATGTATGTCAGGTTGGTGCAGGCCAAATACTTAAGAATTGGCCATGTGGAGCAGTGCCAATCAAAACAAACAAAGAGTCAGAAAACATTTAAGACCCTGTGAAATAATAATAATAATAATAGTAATAATAATAATAACAAAAGATTTATTACTATTTACAAGGCACTTTTTTTTCTCCTTGATGGAAAAAAAAGCGTGAACCATCTACACAGATTGGAAACAAAAAAGATGTGCCTGCTGTGTGAAGCACAACTTAACATAAAATGCGGTATGACATGGCCAATCAGCACACTGAAGATTAAAACTCTTTGTGTGCAATGATATATACATATACTTAAAATATAATTTTTTTTTTTTTAAATAATTGCTAGTTTGTGCCCATTTGCTGGTTGCAACATCTGCACGGGAAGGCAGACAGCTGAAAGGCTGCTACCTCTGCAGCTCCACAACCGCTTCTTTCACTGCCTATATGCAGAGTGCATCATTCTATGGCTGGCAGCACTGCCACAAGTACAAGAATAACAAAAGACGTATGGCCTCTGCAGCCTCTGGCAGCTGGTTTTGGCAAATTCAAGGACCTTATTACCCTATTGTTTTATAATAGCCCTTGGCCAGAAGTATGAATGGCTTCAACTCACCAGGGAGGTCACATAATATACTGAGTTCTACATTTATATATTCTTGCCGTCCTCCACAGCTTTGTCTGTGTAGAAGTGAAACAGGACAGCGAGGAGGGCCCAGCCTGGCTCCCTACTCCTGACGTCACACTTCACCCTCCCCTTGGCCTGTAGCCTCTGTCTTGGATTAGCACAAATATATCGCTCTTGCAAGTGAACTATGATACTTAGAGCGATGAGAGAGGTCGCAGAATCAACCTGAATGTTCAAGCAAATTATAGAAAAAACCTGGTCTAAATCCATTAAGTAGTTCTCTCATGAAAAGCCGACAGACATATATATATATATACATATATATATATATATATATATATATATATATATATATATATATATATATATATGTGTATATATATATATATATATATATATATATATATATATATATATATATATATATATATATATATATATATATGTGTATATATATATACAGTATATCCATAAAGTATATAAGCTGAATATATACGCATAGTCAGGCTGCACATGTGCTAGGGCACAGACAGAAATGCTGCCTACTCCTCCTCCTCCCTTTCATCTATTCCTCTAAATTTCACTTCCTACTGACTGTCACATGCTTGTGTTATAGTGTAATAGTCAAGAGGGGTGGAGGCACTGTCAGAGAAAAACAGAGAGGAATTTAAAGTACTGGCACGTGGGGAGACTGGTAGTGCTGAGTGGCAGACATGCCAAACAGCAAGCCGTGCTCAAGTGCATTATCTCTTTAAATGTGACCCTGACACTTATCATTAAGATTACTACACACGCTCCACACCTCCACAGATGAATTGAACACAATGCCAGCTGGCAAAGAGCCGCCCACAACAGAACCTGGCACCTTGCCACACTGACGATAGCACTTTTTTTTCTCATTCACACATCTTCTTCTCAGATAAGAAGAATTGCACACATTTTGCTCCAGTAGTTTTAGATGTGATGTTACAAATGCAAGAGGATCAGAGATACTGGCATCCACTGCCCGCACCGTACTTTTTTGTAAAGCTCCATAGCTTTCTGTTTTACTCCCTGAGATGCCTGTCATTTTTAAATTGTATGAAATGATTAAGGTACCAAATCCACCTCCTGAGTCTTTTTGTTTTTTTAATTCTGTGGAAAGAAGAGCAGGGAAGCAGCTGAAAACAGTGTCATCAAATAGACGAAATGAAGAAAGTGCACTGACATTGAAAGCCATTGCCTTTTTAGCCTTTTCTAAATAAAACCCCTTCCACCACATACACTCACTTGCACATGCCATGTTTGTGATTAAGCAGTCTGTAGAGGAAGGCTTAAATGTTACATCTGCTACCCTGATTTGTGTAAGAGGTGGCCACAAGTGGACAGTTGCTATTTGAGGCCACCCTGAAGTGGCACTGCACATCTTTATCAGAAATAATAAAGAGAATTCTTTTTCTGAAGCAGCAGCAGACAATAAGGGTTAGAGCAGAGTGAATTTTCTGTCAAACAGAAATAAAGTCAAGCAAAAATGAAATTCCACTTCTGTACTGAATCCTAAGATCCATTTTTCAGCCTCATCTGCAGACTTTTTAACCTTTTTTTTCTTGAAACGTTACATTTAAGTTTAATACTGTGGCTGTAACAATTGTTTCAGATTTTGTAATACTTTTGAGACAGCAGTCACATGCTGTGAGAATAATAGCCAATTTATATTTACAATTTAATAGAGAAAAATCTGTTACAAAAAGGGCACAGTGATGCTACCATCCCTCACTGAATAATAGGGGGGCTGTAGTGTTTTTGGGCTAATATGTACGTTTTTTAGATTGGCACAATAAAAACTTAGTTTTCTTCATCCTCTCAGGACTGATACACCAATGTAAGTCAAGGGTGTAAGTGCTGGGTTGGTCAACCTGAAGAAAATGTGGTGTAAATTCCTCTCTATGGACAACAAGATCTCCGAAAGTTCGGTTTGGTGACTTTAATTTGGTTTTGTCCTAATGTGAGTGTGTGCATGAGAAGTAAAATTATGTAACTTTAAGAGGAAGAACTATAATAGAATTAAAGGGAGAACTTGATACAAGAGGTAAGGTGGTGTGATCACCTGGACTCATATAAAGCTGTGGTAGCTCAGCAAACTGTTCTGCTAAGGCACGGGTGTCAAACTCTGGTCCTTGAGGGCCGCAGTGGCTGCAGGTTTTAATTCTAACAATCTTCTTAATTAGTGACCTGTTTATGCTGCTAATTAAGTCCTTTTCTCTTAGTTTTAATTAACTTGACTCAGACCCCTTAGTTGTTTCTTTTTCCTAAATTAGGTCTCAGTAAGGTTGATCTCTCAGGTCTCAAAAACATCATGATGGTGTTCTTAGAAAAAAAACAAAACAGAAAATCAACAGTTTTGGAAATGTCTGCTTTGGCAGAATGAGAGCAGCAACAAGCTATGGAATGAAATAATGAGCGTAATTAACAGCAAAAATTGGCTTCTCATTAAGAAACTGGTTGGATTGAATTTGGTTGGAGTTTGATGCCCCGATTTAGCTGGTCATCCATTGGCTCGTTTCACATCTCATTTCTGTTTGGCTTTCATTTAATGAAGAAACAAATCAATTCAAAAGGACAAAATACTTAAGAACAGGTCTATTAAAATGAAGGGAAAAGGAGTTAATTAGCAGTGAAAACTTGTCACTGATTAGGAAAAGGGTTAGAATGAAAACCTACAGCCACTGTGGCCCACCAGGACCGAAGTTTGACACCCCTGTGCTAAGGGGTAAATATATCAGGGGTCAAGTCCAGAGTATATGATCTGGCAAAAAAAGTGTTCCATCAATAATAGTTTGCAGTAGACTGGAATCTCACAGGGATGGTTACCTTTCGATTGCCTGTTGCTGTCTTAAACAGCACAGGTTAGTACTGGTATCTCCGAGCTACTAACTTCTGGGATTGAAACTCAGCAAGCTCTCTATTAGTGTAGAGTTTACACATTCTCCCTGTGTCTGCATGAATTCTCCTACATCCAAAAACAATTCTGCTTAGGTTGATTGACAACCCTAAATTGGCCCTGTGTGGGTGTAGAAGTAAGTATACTCTGCAGTTGACCAACAACCCACCAAGTTCAGTTCCAGCTTTGTGCCTAGAGTCAGCACCAGCCTCCAAAAACTGGCTCAAAAAATAGATTAGCTTATATTGCTTTATTAAAAGGAGAAGCAGCCACATCAGGAATGTGTGAAATAAATATAAATGTCATGCTGGTCCACATCAAATTCTCTTTAAAATGCTACCTCATTGAGGAGATGTTATGTGTCATATGACACCTGGGTGGGGTATCCTTTGCCACAAAAGATACAACTTGACAAAGGCTAATTTAATGCAAAATCATTTTATTTCCTGTTTTTCTAAATGTGAAATACTTACTAGGCAACTATTCAGACCTTCCTCAGCTGAGTTGAGATTCACATCCTGGTTTAATTGCCTACACCCCTAAACACACATGCGTTCACAGAGGTTCATACTCACTAAGCCCAAAGCTTGCTATGTTTAGCATCTCAATCCCAGGTAAAGAGCTACCCCTGAGCTATCATTGTACATTAAAGAATATTTCAGGTAACTCTATTACAAAAAGAAAGAAATAAACAAAATGCATAATTACCCATCTTAAAGGTGCTAGAGCCACCATCCCCCTGTTCTCTGAATGGCTGCTTTTAAGCTGTTGATTTTTTTTTTTCCTTTAGCACTTCTGTGTTAATGATAAGCGTGGCACAAGTGCACAGATGCTCTGCAGCTCAAACACGCCTACGCAAACAATAAGACCTCTCTGCAAGAGCCTCACACCTTCAGGCGCATTCATTTGCTACCGCACACGCATCTCCTCACACCTGCCCCACCAAGAAAACTGTCAGCCTGATGCTCAGAAGCCCCCTCAACCACACAAGCCTCTCTGCAGAGATGCCTGGCAGCCTCCACTGAAACATTTATTCTTAACAAATCCTTTGCACAGGTTTCTACCATCCAGAGAAAAAAGGTATGTTTGAAGTCTGATCTCAGTGCTCAGCCACCTTCCCATCAGCACTAAAAGAGCAAAGCTAGAGATAACAATACTATGGGCCTCTCCTCTCAGCCACATGACTGTAGTACAGAATTTATTTTGCAAAGTGTATCATTTTAGCAGTAATATAAAAAAAATAGCTTTCTATGATACATTATATAGCAGCTCCTTCCCATGGTAATGTGCTACACTCAGATGACCCAGGTAATGTACCTCCATACTTTGTGTGGGTGGGAGCTCACAGCTTAGAGATACAAGATGGAAGTCATTGGCAGCTCAGGGCTGTTTATTGGTGGTCTTTAGTTATAATGTACACATCCAAACTATTGACCCATTCTCTTTGTGACCCTTTCTCTTTTGTTTACACTCTCTGAGCAAATTCTTCGGAACACCTGTGTACTTGCTTATTCATGCAATTATCTAGTCAGCCATATGGCAGCAGTGTAATGCATAAAAACATGAAAATACAAACCAGGAGTTTCGTTCATGTCCACATCAAACCACAGAATGGGGAAAAATGTGATCTTAGTGATTTTGACTGTGGCATGATTGTTGGTGCCAGGCGGGCTAGTATGTGTGTCTCTGTCATGTCTGATCTCCTGGGATTTTCATGCACAACAGCCTCTAGAGTTTACTCAGAATAGTGTGAAAACCAAAAAACATCCTGTGAGTTGCAGGTCTGTGAATGGCAATGCCTTGTTGATTATGGAACACTTCGTATATCTACGGCGGGCAGAAAAGTATCTTGGAATGTACAACACATCTAACCTTGTGATAGATGAGCTACAATCGCAGAAGACTATGTTGGGTTCCACTACTGTCAGCCAAGAACAGAAACCTGAGACTGCAATGGACACAAGCTCATTAAAACTGGACAATTGAAGACTGAAAAATCTAGCCTGTTCTGATGAATCTCAGTTTCTGCTGAGGCACACAGATGATAGGGTCATAATTTAGTGCCAACAACATGAATCCATGCAGCCAACTTGCCTTGCATGGACAGTCCAGGCTGATGGTGGTAGTGTAAGAGTTTGGGGAATGTTTTCTTAGCCTACTTTGGGCCTGCTAATACCAATCAATCATCAATTGAATGCCATGATCTATTTGAGTATTGTTGCTAACCATGTGTATTCCTTCATGGACCTTCTAATGGCTACTTCCAGCAAGATAATGGACCATACATGTTTTGTCTTGGTGGATTAATATATTACTCTACTTTCCCCTTTTGTATTATTAATATGTAGCCTTTGTCAGAATGCCTCAAATCTAACAGACTTACCACTGTTTATAAGCTATTGTACTTTATAACTTCTCCCCACCTTCCCTTCTACATCTATAACCTCAGGCAATTATGTGTAGTAAAAGACAAGCAGGAGTTAAGCTACAATTTAAATAATGTAGTATTGATAATATTCATAAATAGATAGATAGATAGATAGATAGATAGATAGATAGATAGATAGATAGATAGATAGATACTTTAAATAATAACATTATGAAAAGTACATTTGAATATTGGCAACCATACAACCTGATAAATGGTGATGTGTAGTTTCAGGCGGCACACAGGCTTGTTAGTTACTTAAAATGTCTCTAGTTTTTGGTCAGCTTTCTTCAGAACAGGCCACATGCCTGTCTCAATATGGCTACCAAGCTGTGCTCTTCATTGTGTTGTCCTTTTCAGTTCATGGTGTGAGATGGTCTTTCATCAGTTTGGTAAGAGTTAGAGGGTGAGGCAAAACAAGCAAATTTAAAGGTTTTCTGTCCAACCCCTACAGCCAATAGGATGTTGTGGTACTTAAAGGCTTTTGATACAAGCCAGTCCCAAACAGCCATACTTCAGACCAATGGGGGGACAGAAAACCTTCACACCTGCCCTCTAAACCATGTGTTAAGGTAAAGCTTGGCAGTTAGGCAGCCTGGCTTTCACGTGGGGGTTGACTGAAAGAGTTTAGCAGAGAAATATTAGCCAAACTTGTTTGAGGCACTTCCCCCAACCCTGTCTTAAATTACAAAGAGACCCATTCCTGAAAGAGGGGAAGGGGTTCTTAAACCATCAGACCATTTCTGTTATTATCGATAATGTAACACTAGTATTACATTGCTTTGTCTAAGTTACAAATAAAGGGATACAAAATATTTATCAACTTGCATGCAAAATTTAACATCACAACAATATCACAAGGCAAACGTTATCTCAAATTGGTTTCATGAACATGGCATTGAGTTCCGTGGCCTTCCCAGTTACTGGATCTGAATCCAGTGGAACACCTTTGAGATGAGGCAGAATGGGAGATTCACAACATGAATGTGCACCTAAAACTGCATGATGCAATCGTGTCAACGTAGACCATAATCTCAAAGGAATGTATGCAACATTTTGTAGAGTCCATGCTGCAAAGTTCTTTTGAAGGTGACAGCAAAAGGAGGACCTACCCAGGATTAGTATAGTCTGTTATACTTAATTTGTTTTATGTCTATAGTATCCTTAACTAAATCTGTCCATTCTTTCATTTTGATGTCCTGTTTAATTAAAGGTTTTGTTTTAGATTGTATTGTTTTATAGTCCTTTCCATGTATAAATTGATTCCTTGGTGGTATAGTGGTGTTATGTTTAGGACTGTGGCTTCCTTGTCCCAGGGAATTGAGTATTAGCCATAATTATGTCACTTTCTGAGTGGATTTTATAATTTTAATATAACATTCTCCAAACCACTTAATTCAATTCAGGATCTTAGCTGCATTAGGTGCCAGGCAGGAAATAGCCCAGTCAGTGGCAGGGCCCACTCAAACACAAACCAACGCCCAGACATGGTCAGTTTAGAGTCATCAGTGTTCCTTACCTTGCCACTGAGATTCTTTGCAAGGGTTCTGGATTCCTCTCACAACTTATAAAGTTGATTCATCAAGACCTCTCCAGTGACTTATTCCACTGTAAACATTTTGTAACAGCTTGCTTAACATACAGTATACCAGCACATTGCAGTTTTTCAAAACAGTTCGCTTAATTGCTAGGTGACTTTATTTGCAGACTTTTAATGTCTAGTATGAAGAAAATGGCACAATGGTTTATCATTTTGGCTTCACATATCCAGAAACCAGGGTTTGATTAATAGCCAGGATACTATCTGCGTGGTGTTTGATAAGATATTGAAACCACTTAGCAATTAGCTAACCAGATGAATATGATGGAAGCTTTCATAAAAAAGTTTTACAGTACTTTCCATGTCCAAAAAACCATAAGTAATCTGACAAATGAGAGAAGATCATCGAGTCCATCAAGATTATTTGTTTAGTTAATATCTATGCTGTCCAAATATCTCATCCAAGTACTTCTTAAAGATTGTCAAGGTTTCTACTTCAGCTGCATTTCTCAGTTTTACCTCTTTGTGTAAAGTGGTGCATTATGGCTTCAGTCTTAAATGAGTAGTATTTCAGTTTCCTCTCACATATCCTCTCACAATTGGCCTAATATTTCCATTAAATTAAACATATAAAGGAATTGTTACTCTGTGAACATTTTGTTGAGTCGTGCTTACGGTTATTGAATATCTCGGCACTTTACTGTTTATTACTTACAGCCCAGTTCAATTCCTGGCTAAGGTGTTTTCATGTGGTGGCACAAAGGTTAGAGATGGCCGTTGAGCACTAGGCACCGTCTGTGTGGTGTTTATGTATTCTCCAGTTCACTGGGTGATGCTGGCTGGCCCTTCAGAGCACTTTTACACTTGCACTACATAATACCCAGACTGGCACATATGTTAATTATATCATTCAGAAGACATATCTCACGAGGCAGTCATATAGTGCTGCCACACCACCTGATGGTTTCTGCAGGCTTTTTTAACTTTCATCTGGTCAAGGGGGAGTATGCAGTTTATGCTTGTGTGCACTCATCGGTGGAGCAGTACCTCATAGCCTAAAATAAAAAGCAACTCAGTACATCTCAGCAACAACTGCACCATTTAGGAATCACTTGCTAAAAGAGTCAAAGAAGATGTCACTCGAACTGTAAATCCTTCATATGTTCTTGCGTGCCCAGTTGTCAGCAGCATGCTGCATGTTTCTGACAGTGTAGCTGTTTCAGTATCAAATATCACAGCTTGTCGCCTACTGCTGTGTCTGCCTTGTGTCACTGGATAAAAGTTGATATCTTACTGTTTACGACTGGACGGTCCTGATATATTCTAAGCCACAGTCATAAAATTACTGTCTCCTTTATCATGCCAGCAGTAGGATTTAATGTGACAGCATTTTATCGAGGGATTCGTAAAAGTTATTTACTGTCAAAAAACATCCCTCAGAGGAGGGCAAGGATAAGAAGCGAGCTCATTACTACACTATCTGCCTGTTTCATAAAGGTGTGTAGGACTTTTAATTGACCCTTACTGGCACTGTAATTATCAATTACTTTGGTGCCTGTGGATGTTTTTATTGGTCTAATTTATTATAATTATTTAGAGTATGTGTTCAGGAACATGGATTAAAGCTAATAGTCATAAAAGTCCTTGTTTAACAATCAAGTAATTAGGTCATGGATTTGTTACTTTGTACTTTAAAACGCATTGTTAACTTGGTAAATGCAATTTGATACACAACAATTATGTTAGTTGTTTTTAGAAATAGATAGTAGATGTGAATTAGTCATCGTACATATCTGTGTTGTTTGGAAGGGCAATATGGATAATTTAGTATTGATTCGGGTCTTGGATTTGTTTTGCTTTTTTTTAGATTACAGTTAACCTTATATATCTGAAGTGTAGTATCTACTACCGAGTATCATTTTAAAGTTGCATGGGGCAAAGCCTATCCAGCAGCCTTGGGAAGAAACCAGTCCGGGATGGGCTACACATTTATACTCCTGGAATGAGCAATTTAAAGTTGACCATCAGTGCAACCTGCATGTCTGTGGGATGTCACTGAAACAGCAGAGAATACAGAGAGAAAAATCCATACAAACCTCAGAGACATGAAGACCCCTTTCATGCAAATAGTCAGGGGGATGGGAGCCAAAACCTGCCTTTAGAAACTGGGAGGTAACAGTATTAAGCACTATTCCACTGTGCTGTCCCAAAAACTTTCCAAAGAATTCTAATTTTTCCTAACTGCTATACACTTCGGCTAAACATGAAGTCTTTAAAAATACTGATTTAAATGTATGAAAGTATCACCCTATACTTGAAATGACTACTTACTTTTATATAACCTATAGACAAAACATGTGGGCAGTTGTCCAGAATTTTGGACTCTTGTTATAAATGAGTCCACCTACTATTGATTTTACATATTTTATTGTTAATTTACCAATGTTTCCTTTTTGACAGTTTCAAACCTGAAGGATGTAACCTTATGTGGTAATAAAGCTGTTTCCTGCTTAGTGCCTAATGCTTTTGGCCATCATGACTCCAGATTGAATTAAGCAGGACTGAAAATGGTAGGATTTCTTTAGGGTGGCATGGTGGTGCTGCTGCTCACAATAAGACTGCAGTTCATGTCCTGGATGCTCCCTGCATTTGTATATTCTCCCTGTGTTTGTGTGGGTTTCCTCTGGGTGCTTCGGTTTACTCCCACAGTGCAAAGACATGCAGATTGGGTGAATTGTCATGGTGAAATTCACCCGTGTGTGTGTGTGTGTGTGTGTGTGTGTGTGGTTGTTCGCCCTTTGACGGACTGTTGTTCCTGCTTTATGGCTGATGATTCCTGGGATAGACTCAAGCTGCCTCTGCCCTGGATAAGCAGGTTAGGAAGATGGACATATGATGTCTTTATTTATGTGTAATAAAATTTCATGTTCAGTGCTATAACGCTTATTATAACACATTATTACAGATATTCAGTGAGAAGCCTTCCTGCTGTACAGCTATACTGACCTATAGTAGGTTAGGTTAATCTCTCAGACACTGGTGATTATGTGCTGTCCCAGTGATTGTGAGCATTTTTCCCAGGTACTCCAGTTTCCTCTTTGATCACAAAGTCATATATGTTAGAAAAATTGGTGATGTCAAATTGGGCTGTTATGAATGAGTGTAGTTGTGTGCCTGTGAGTCTGACTGGTAATGGAATGGAATCTCAAAGAACACAAGAAATGTGTGTCTGAATGAGAGGAGACCATTCAGTCCATCAAGCTCATTTGTTCAGCTAATAGCTATACTGTTCCAATATCTCATTCAGACACTTCATAAAGGTTGTCGAGATTTCTGCTACTTCAACTGCATGTTTCAATACTGTAGCTTGTTTCAAATTCCCACAACTCCTTACTTAAAGAAGTGCTTCATGGATTCATTCCTAGACGCACTTCCCCTTAATTTCCACTGGTCTCCCGGAGTATGTGATTCACCCTTAAGTTAAAGAATTCTGCTGATTCTATTTTATCAATGCCTTTTTGAATATTGAAGACCTGGATTAGGTCTCCCACACTGTCTCCTCTGCTCAAGGCTAAACAGGTTTGATTTTCTGAACCTGTCAGTGTAGGACAAGTCCTTAAGTCCTGGGATGCATCAAGAGATTCTCGGCGAATGTGGCAGGGCATCCAAATCATCACGGATTATAAGGCCCCACCGCGTATGTGTGTTAACGACACCTCTCTTCCAGACGCTCTTAACACCTTCTATGCCAGGTTTGAGACACAGAACAATAAACCAGCATGGAAGACCATCCCCTCGCCAGACAATCAAGTTCTGTCCCTGTCTGCAACTAGTGTGAGAAGGACTCTCATCAGGGTCAACCCACACAAAGCTGCCGGACCAGATAACATACCTGGATGTGTGCTCAGAGCTTGTGCTGACCAGCTGACTGATGTCCTAGTGGACATCTTCAACATCTCCCTGAGCCAAGCTGTTGTGCCACAATGTTTTAAAAATACCACCATCAGACCTGTCCCAAAGACAGCCACAGCCTCGGAACTCAATGACTACCGCCCAGTGGCACTTACTCCAATCATTATGAAGTGCTTTGAGCGGTTAGTTTTGAGTCACATAAAGAACCAGCTGCCCCCCAAACTGGACCCTCTATAGTTTGCATATCAATCAAACCGATCAACTGACGATGCAATTTCAATGGCATTCCACCTGATCCTGTCACACCTGGATCACCGCAATGCACATGTAAGAATTCTGTTCATTGATTTCAGCTCAGCATTCAATACTATTATTCCCAGGCAGCTGATCAGTAAGCTGGATCTGCTCGGACTCAACACCTCCACCTGCAACTGGATTCTAGACTTTCTCACTGAAAGACCTCAAACAGTAAAGATTGGGAATATAAGATCTAACACCATCACACTGAGCACAGGTGCCCCCCAGGGTTGTGTGCTGAGCCCGCTACTCTTCACGCTGTTGACCCATGATTGCACCTCCAACTCTGACACAAACCACATTATCAAGTTCGCCGATGATACTACAGTAGTGGGACTCATTGAGAACGACGATGATGCGGCGTACAGAGAAGAGGTGGAACAGTTGGCACTTTGGTGCAAAGACAATAATCTGTCTCTTAATGTTGAAAAGACAACAGAGTTGATTGTTGACTTCAGGAAGACAAAGGCTGTCAATCTCCCACTCAATATTGATGGCGTCACAGTAGAGAGAGTGAAGAGCACCAAGTTCCTCGGTGTTCATATCACAGAGGACCTGTCCTGGACCAAAAACACCAACTATCTTACAAAAAGAGCCCAGCAGCATCTTTACTTCCTGCGACGACTGAAGAAGGTGCACCTCCCTAAACCCATACTTACCACCTTCTACAGAAGCACCATAGAGAGCGTCCTGACCAGTTGCATTACAGTTTGGTATAGAAACTGCCATGCCTCAAAGCCCTTCAGAGGATTGTGCGGACTGCTGAATGCATCATTGGCAGCTCTCTACCCAGTCTGCAGGAGATCTACACCTCACGCTGCCTTCATAAAGCCACTAGCATCATGGCTGACCCCCACCACCCCTCCCACCAACTGTTTACTTCTCTTCCATCTGGAAGACGACTCTGCAGCATCAGGAGCAGGTCTGCGAGATTCTGCAATAGTTTCTTTCCCCAAGCAGTCCGGCTCCTGAACACCATGCTGCCCTCCTCCACACTGGACTCTCTATTCCACACACTCTCTGGATTACATAATACTACTTAATACTGTATATATTTTTTTTATTATCATAGTTATATATATATCTTGTGTATTGCACCTTTTGACTCTGGAGGACGATATTTCGTCCCACTGTGTACTGTAAGTATATTGTTAGGATGACAATAAAGCTCTACTTGACTTGACTTGACTTGACTTGACTTGGTTGCTCTCCTCTTCACACACAATACCCAAGATGTGGTCCATTAAATAGTTTGAGCATGCTCTCCCTTAATTTGTTTTCACCAGTTTTTACAATATAACTTAATATGTTATTTGCCCTTTAAATAGCTTTTAATAGGCACTGCACATAGCTTAGATGATGGAAATGTGGTGTCTACATAAACTCCCAAGTCCTTTTCAGAAGTTGTTTCCTCCTTCCTATCTTTTATTTTTAGTTGATATTCATTTTGCTCACATGTAGCATTTTCTACATCTGAAGTTTGCTTCTGCCTATCATCTGATGTCTTTGGCTCCCTATGACTGTAATGCTAAAAGTATATTCAGAAAATTGAAGGAAGGTATAGCATTGAATTGTAAGGCTATGATCATACAGTATAGCTTAAGCAATATAAGCCTCAAAATGATCAAATAGTTTCAAACAATAAAACAATCAATGTAAGATTGTAGATTGAAATTTGGATGGTTAGTTTTAGGTTTGGTTGGAAGTAAGTCTTCCTGTTATGTATTATTATAGTTAAATACTGTATATTTAAAATGTATCGACATGATATACAGTATTTAAAATGATCAGTAAATCAGAACAGAAAGGAAATATTAAAAGGTCTATAATTGTTAAGGTGAAATGTATTTTTTTTTTATTTCCTGCAAGGCAAGAAACAGACTTTGTTTTCATGGCTGTCATAGAATATATGTTACATGTAAATAATATAAAAGTCATGAAGTACAAGACATCAAATGGATACAAAAGGAGTCTTAGAACTGAAATAAGAAGAAAATTTCAAAAAATAAAAAATCCATAAAATATGTTATCTTAATCACGGCTTTTACTCCAAACCTGTTTTTAAATCATGTTGCCTATTTCAGTTAATGTTAATTCTATGTATCATTTTTCACAATGAGCTTTTATACTTTACATTTTAAAAAGCTACCGGGAGCACAAAGCAAGATAACAATTTAAAAGACAGAAAATTCAAATACAATATCATAGGCAAGCAGTAAGATATTGGAGCCTGCAGATGTCATGGCACCAAGCCAGAACACAAATCATTGAACTATGCCTAGGAGTCAATTGACAGTGAGAATTTACTGAACATCCGTATGATAGGTAAACAAGACTCCATTTCCAAGAATTAAATTCATGAACAGCAATTCTACAATGCAATGGTAATTCATGTACAAAACTAGGGAGGGTGTTCTTAGAAGAGGAGCCACAGAGGTAATCGAGCAATTGCCAAGAGCTGCATGGCGGAGTTTCAGGATAGCAAAAAGCCTTTGTAAATTATATTTCATTTATAAAGCCATATCCCAAAGTCACTAAAAAAGAAAATACAAAATAGAGCACACAAATTCACAGATTCAAAGACTGATATTAAAAGCACATAATCAAAGACCAGAATGGAAAAACATACTTTACTCTTTTATCAATTAAAAATACATATCAAATTCAAGTTGAAGTTCAAAATTCAACTTCACACAAATTTTGAGAAAAACAATTTCATAATGTTGAATAAATCCACTAAAGGGATGTTAATTCAAAGCACAGGATAGGAGAAGGTCATTTAATGTGTTAAAACAAGAAGAACACTTGGGATTGTGGTATCTAGAGATCATAATACTGATAATGTATTTACATCTTTGAACACTTACATTTCAAATGTAATAATCCAGCTACACATTTTTTCCTACATACAAATTAGAAACTTTATTAAAAGCAACCCACACGATTTTCTGCACCCCTCATATATCTCCTACATCAATTCCTGAGGCAATACTGTCTAGTCATCTGGATGAAGATTCATATACCATGTCTAAAGTATATGAAAATATCTCCTTTAAGATTCTATGGAATGATAGGAAAGGACTCTTTTAATTAAAATTTCAGAAAAGGAATGGAGCTTTATCATTCATAGAATACATTCTAGTATAATACAGTGGTGTGAAAAACTATTTGCCCCCCTTCCTGATTTCTTATTCTTTTGCATGTTTGTCACACAAAATGTTTCTGATCATCAAACACATTTAACCATTAGTCAAATATAACACAAGTAAACACAAAATGCAGTTTGTAAATGGTGGTTTTTATTATTTAGGGAGAAAAAAAAATCCAAACCTACATGGCCCTGTGTGAAAAAGTAATTGCCCCCTTGTTAAAAAATAACCTAACTGTGGTGTATCACACCTGAGTTCAATTTCCATAGCCACCCCCAGGCCTGATTACTGCCACACCTGTTTCAATCAAGAAATCACTTAAATAGGAGCTGCCTGACACAGAGAAGTAGACCAAAAGCACCTCAAAAGCTAGACATCATGCCAAGATCCAAAGAAATTCAGGAACAAATGAGAACAGAAGTAATTGAGATCTATCAGTCTGGTAAAGGTTATAAAGCCATTTCTAAAGCTTTGGGACTCCAGCGAACCACAGCGAGAGCCATTATCCACAAATGGCAAAAACATGGAACAGTGGTGAACCTTCCCAGGAGTGGCCGGCCGACCAAAATTACCCCAAGAGCGCAGAGACGACTCATCCGAGAGGTCACAAAAGACCCCAGGACAACGTCTAAAGAACTGCAGGCCTCACTTGCCTCAATTACGGTCAGTGTTCACGACTCCACCATAAGAAAGAGACTGGGCAAAAAACGGCCTGCATGGCAGATTTCCAAGACGCAAACCACTGTTAAGCAAAAAGAACATTAGGGCTCGTCTCAATTTTGCTAAGAAACATCTCAATGATTGCCAAGACTTTTGGGAAAATACCTTGTGGACTGATGAGTCAAAAGTTGAACTTTTTGGAAGGCAAATGTCCCGTTACATCTGGCGTAAAAGGAACACAGCATTTCAGAAAAAGAACATCATACCAACAGTAAAATATGGTGGTGGTAGTGTGATGGTCTGGGGTTGTTTTGCTGCTTCAGGACCTGGAAGGCTTGCTGTGATAGATGGAACCATGAATTCTACTGTCTACCAAAAAATCCTGAAGGAGAATGTCCGGCCATCTGTTTGTCAACTCAAGCTGAAGCGATCTTGGGTGCTGCAACAGGACAATGACCCAAAACACACCAGCAAATCCACCTCTGAATGGCTGAAGAAAAACAAAATGAAGACTTTGGAGTGGCCTAGTCAAAGTCCTGACCTGAATCCAATTGAGATGCTATGGCATGACCTTAAAAAGGCGGTTCATGCTAGAAAAACCCTCAAATAAAGCTGAATTACAACAATTTTGCAAAGATGAGTGGGCCAAAATTCCTCCAGAGCGCTGTAAAAGACTCATTGCAAGTTATCGCAAACGCTTGATTGCAGTTATTGCTGCTAAGGGTGGCCCAACCAGTTATTAGGTTCAGGGGGCAATTACTTTTTCACACAGGGCCATGTAGGTTTGGATTTTTTTTTCTCCCTAAATAATAAAAACCACCATTTACAAACTGCATTTTGTGTTTACTTGTGTTATATTTGACTAATGGTTAAATGTGTTTGATGATCAGAACCATTTTGTGTGACAAACATGCAAAAGAATAAGAAATCAGGAAGGGGGCAAATAGTTTTTCACACCACTGTATGTGCTAAGCACAACACGATTCAACCAAACTTTTCTATGAATCACATGTATATCTTTTAAAATTGTCTAACATGTACTGATTTTCAAGATCCAACCTGTGAGTGCCTTCATCGTTAGACCATATGATTTGGGAATTCTTTACACTTATCATTTTGGGCATTATTGTTTGGATACCTCTTGGATAGCCTTGGGGTTAAAATCATTCCTAACACATTATTGGTGATGTTTGGTTTACCACCAGGTGGGAATAAAGTATGTTGTGAGAAATTGGTTCTAAAATTCTGTACCACAGACTTGTTTTGCTCAGCTGAAAAAATCCCAATCTACTTTATGTAACTCGGTGGAAAGCAATGTTGCATATTATCTCAAATTGGAAAAAAATCAAATTCTCTTTAAGAGGATCTGTTCAAAACTTTTTCAAAGCTTGTCAAGAATTCATTAAAATGGTTTTGAAAGAAAAGTGCTGGGCCTGTGCTTAACGTTTTTACTCTGCTTGCCATCTTATCATATATAAAATACTATTCTAGGAAGTTCTTACATCTGTTCATATTCCATTTTTCTACTACAATTGTAGTTCTTTTTATATTTGTGGATTGATTTCAAAGCATATTGTTTTATTTGTTATTGTTTGCAATTCTTATTTGTTTGATTTAGTTTTGTTCTGTTGCAGTGTTTAATTTTCAATTTATTTTAATAGTCACAATAAGGCATAATGTGGTCTGGACAGAAAATCTGTCCACTATAGTTTTAAACCTATGAATAGTCAAAAGGAAAAGTGTTGTTTACATTGTACAGTATCGAGGCATTATTCATATATCAGTGACCTCCAAGACATGCCAACTAATTGTCCATCCTAATGGAAGCACATGGACAATAACTATTACCCACAACTACTGTTGGTCAAAAAAAGCTCCAGGACCAGTTCAGCAAGTTGATATAAATAATGTTATGTATATAATTGGCATCAGTTTCTGTAAGAAAAAAATTAGTTATCTAGAGCAAAGGAATGCATGTCTGGCAGCATACCAATCTGATTTAGCTCGCATGTTTCACTTCTATGGGCAGTATATGTTGATGTGCCACAGCACTTTCAGAAATATAAAGAGACCAATGGCCAGAAGATATTAGAGGTAAAAATGGTATGCAGGACACAGGAAATTGCCCTATAGCTGTTAGTATCTTTGGGTTCCATCTACTGACATAATGCTATATTATTAAAATCAGCTGATCCAAATCAAGGTCATTGGGTTACAGAACCATTTGGGTGAAAGACAGGAGCCAACTCTGGATAGGATGCCAGTTGTATCTATTAAAAATGCTGAAGCAGTCATAAATATATTAATAAATCAGTTGAGGGAAGGAATGGTTTAAATGGTTAAAGTTTAGCATTTGTGTATTCATACAGTAGCAGCATCAGCCTTTTCATGAAATAGTTTTGAAAACCATAACGCACAGTTTAAGACAGTAAAATTATCACAAGCAAGGATCAGTTTATTAATGACACAATCTTAAATCTTGGTGTTTCTGCTTCATGCCTTGAACATTAACAACACTTTGTTGAGTGGCACAAGATCAAGAATATGTTCGTGAATATGTGTCAGGATATTAACAAGATATCTGAGGTTAAATCTCCCTAATGAGAACAGGATTTCAGCCCCAAAAGTCAATTCGGGTGAATCAATATGAATATTTAAATTGCAAGTATTGTAACCAGAGTTGTCATTGAACTTGGGGTGGTTAATATTTCTAGGAAAAGCAAATTTGCAAAACCCATGCAGTGCATTTTAGCATTTATTGAAATCATAGCAGATATTTGTTCTTTAGATGTATTTACTGTATATAGTGTAAGGAAAAAAAACCCAGTTATTCACATATTAGCATAGTTTTTAAAAATAGAATTTCCAAAACTTAAAAAATGAGCTGATCTGCATACCTAATAGTTAACATGTCTCAGTGACTCATACAGATAGATACATTTTAAAAGCTGTCAAGGTTTTGACTTCATCTATAGGAATCGTCAGATTGTTCCAGATTTTAATAACTAATTTCTTGAAGAATTCCTTCTTAGCTTTTGTCTCGTTTGCACTGAATTTCCACTGGTGCCCTTTACTATGTGAATCACTATTTGTTATGAATTGTTTTCATCTGTCATTTGTTTTTGAAATATTGTCATATTTCACCCCAATTGTTTTTTCCTACTGAGGTTTTAAATAGTTGAAAATTGATTTATGTCAGTGGTTGTTTATACTGACAGCATTCTGGATGGGTTAAAATTATTTTGTACTATCTTTTACACTATGTTTATTTTTTGTGCTCATGCATGACATCACAGGCAACAAGATAAAAAAATCACGCTTTCGTCTTGTCACTATCCAAGATTGCGGATATTCTAAGACATGGTTTGTGTTTATTTTTCTGTTCAATTCTCTGGTTGTAGATTCTTGGCTACATTATTGTATTGACTTTGATTTCTGATTTGTGCTTCGAGTTAATAAACAGTTCTTTTGAATTCTCAGTTACAATCTTCATTTTGGTTAACGACTACATTTGTTCTTCTGGTCCATTTTCCCCTTCTTCTATACAGATTCTTTATTTAGCAAAACTCTATATAGCATACATATACACCTCAGTAGCATTAGACAGAAAGTAGGAATTAACAACAGATAAGGTGCCAGCTCATTACACCACCCAAGTACACACACACCCACCCAGGACAAATTTAGAATCAGCAATTCACGTAGCATGTATATGTTGTGATTCAAAGGCACATAAAGTAGTGAAAATGGTTGAAGAGAGGGTATAAAGAGTCCCACAATACCTGTCCAGGACCTTCACCGTAATAGTTAAAGATAGGCCTTACTCCAGGCAGCCCTGAGGCTTGGGCAACAAGCAGGATTCTCCAGCCTACACAGACCCAAAATGAGGAACCATCAAGGTAATAATTACTAAGGTTAAAATGAAGTAAATGAGTAATAAACACCCCTTTAAAAAGCAAGAACAAACTTTTAGTGACTTCTTTGAAAACAGAGGAAAGATTTTTCCACAGCAATGAAAGAGCAAAAACCTAAAGCAAAGAAACTGAAATGCAGAAAACAGAGAGATTAACTTAATGGATAAAGTTTGGTATTTTTCAAGTCAAAGTTATTTCTTCACAAACATGGCATATATGCATTTATCATGAGAAACTGTTTTCTATGAATTTTATAAAATAAATAGTCAAGGTGTTTTAAGATCTTTGTACATGGGGTGCCACCGGAAAATAAAAGTATAAACTTACTGAATATGTCCTTTTTAAAGCAGCAAAAGATTTCATATAAGAAAACATGCATTTTGTGTTTCCGATGAATGTCTGCAACAACAAACAGGATCTGTAAGTATTCATATTATTTCAATCTTAATACTATTTTTCTCATGGTAAGGATACATTTTCTATTTGCTTGTGTGACAGAAGTGGGCTTCCTTGGAGGAGAAAATTAACATGAAACTAAGCACTTTGTTACACCTTGCCTGATGAAGGGGCCTGAGTTGCCTCGAAAGCTTGTATTTGTAATCTATTTATTTAGCCAATAAAGGGTGCCATTTCACCCTACTTTCTCCTGTGTCAATCTATGGCTAAAATGGTACAACACTCTACTGCTAAGCACTTGGCAGGAACAGTTTACTGTGATTTTTGTCTTTCAAGAGAAACCATGCTCCTGGGGGTGAAAGGTTGTTGCGAAGGAAGACAAGCACTAAGGAAGTACAAGCATAGCTGATCTTCTTTTAAAATTGAATCGCATAATATTGTTTTGTTTTTTTTTTTGTTTGAAAATGACATGTAAAAGCTGTTTTACAATGCGTGTGTGATTTCAATGCGGGTTAATGCTCAATGAGTTTTTAGGCTTTTGGTTCCTGAGTTTCCTGTACCCCATTGGCTGTTTTATAAAACAATACTAGTACTGGCCCGGTATTTTTTCAAATTTATAGAAAACACTTAACTTTAGAAAACAATTTTGTGTAGCAAATGCATATATGCCACATTTGTGAAGAATCAGCTTCAACTTGAAAAATATTAAATTTAACCTTTAATTCAAAAGCAGGGCTTGGAAAGGCTGAAATCCAATCCAAAATTGAAAAGAATACAATAATTCACAAAACACAATCCACTATTGAGGAGTGCTGAAGCTGCTATGATAACAGCAATTTCATATTGAATTCTGCCTGATTTGGTGACTCAGCCTCACGGGGTTCCAGCCACATCACAAAAGAGACAAAGGAGAACAATAACATAATACTGTACATTGATACAAAAATAAAATATACAGTATTTGGTAAAAAGTCATATTATATAAATATAATGACAAAACAAATCCAAAAACAGAATTAACAACATAATACTGGAAACATTACATTTAAATAAAATGACCAAACAAAAAAACATGTCAACTTGAGCCAGAGCGATCACTCTTGCTGTACCATAACAATACGTGTTTGGGTGTGGGAAGAGAGCTACATTTCAAAATGATAAGCCACATTACTGCAGTGTATAGCTGAAAAGCAAAAAGAAAGGATGGATCTCCTTGATTAAGGGCCATTGTGGTATCATTTCAGCAGGCTACAAGGTTTATGTAGTGTAAGTAAATGGTCTCATGTTCAAATTTATAAATGTGTGACTTGGAAGATTGCTGTGAATTAAATTGTGACAGGCTATGTTTGAGCCATTCTACTGGTTACATTTTTTAATCGGTTTTAATATACTGGCATTATTATGTTTCAGGCATTGTTCTCCCTGCCATGGCAGGGATACTAATGCTGATTTTATGTTTGTTTTTTTTTTGTCTGTAGTCTTTGTTCCCAGCATTAATTGTTTTTTTAATGTCAATGAATATTGTGTTATGCTCCTTGTGTTTTGTGAGTGGTTCCCCAAGAGGCGGGGCCACCTGCCCATCACTGCGAGGTACTGCCCTCATCCTTATAAAGGCAGAGGATTTTCCACAGTACCCTGTGGTTGATATGAATGTGCTAAGGACTAGTGAGTGTTTCTTGAGATGTTGCTGTACCTTGTGCTTGTTGAGATTTTCTGGATTATTGACCGTTTTGCATTAGTCTTTGACTCCGTTTTGAATTTCATATTGGGGCAGTGTACACATTGGATTGCCTTTATTGTTACAGTCAATTTGCTTTTGCACTCCATGGATCTTTCTTTTTTGCATGAGAGAATGTTTGTAAATGTAAATGTTTTATAAAGATGCTGTGTTTGTCCTAATATCCAGCTTGAGTTTGATGGCAAATCCCTATCTAGTGGGCATTTCTGAGGTTGTCCTTGACACTTTTTGTTCTCTTTAAAGACCCAAGCCATTTTGGTGCTGCTGCAGTATAACGGATATTTCCTACCAGAAGTCCTCTAAAAAAGATTTGTATAATAAAGAATTTTATCAAGCCTGATGGCTGCATGTATTGTTTTTTAAAAATTCTCTTTCACGTTGTGCTTTCCAGTTCACCTACATAAGCACACATTTTTAATTGACTGATTAATGAATTGTTATTAAACCACACTGAGTAGTAAAAGTCAGACTTACTGAGTCCCCAGTAGTGTTTGATTCTGTCTTTAACAGAGTTTCTTTCAGAGCTGTCAACCCACCTCATGACTCTTGCAATCCATGACTACATTCTCACTGGTTTCCTTAAGTCAAAGTTCAGAGACATGAGGCTATGATGATTAAATGCTAAATTAAATGGCAGATACAGTAGGCATGTCCTGAAGCAAGCAACTGTCTCGTGTTGACTGAGGGTCACCCTTTGGCCTCACTGTTTGCAGATAGTCAGAACCATTGCGGCCCAAGGTGCTTTTTTAATGGATGGTAAAAGAAAGAAGCTAAACATTAACAGCCCTCCTGAGCTCCACATAATCTGTGTCAATTCTGACAGGCGTACAGGAATGAATTATTCTAAAATATCTCATAAAATTAACTTGAACAGATGCCAGTGAAATAACCAGCCATTACTGCAGCCAAGGGAAGGTGTTGTGAGAAGGTGAAGGTTTTTTGTCTTCATTAAATTTGAGCACAATGAATATGCGCTTTTTAAAATTGATCACATTCTCATTTTATGTGTTTTAACAATTGATGGTAACCTCTGGGTGTCTAAAGGTTGAGATGCTGATCATTTTGACAAATTTTTTTTTTTTGATGGGACACTAACAAGCCCAGGGATGTTGACAGGTGGTGGTGACTATCAATTGCTCCTAAATATTATTCCAAATTGCTATAACAGCTATACCACCCCTGACATGAATTGCCTGACGTAGCATCCACGTTAGCACTTCCTCTATTAAAATGCCTTGCCATATTCATAGTCTACTAGTCACATCATAAAACAAGACCAACAAGCTCACAGTCTTTCACCTTAAATGTAGCCTGTCTTCATGTTCAGCACAGGTCCTTTGAACATTAATATTGCATGTCCTTCTGTTACTTTGGCTCTGCTTCTTGTTTCAGATGTTTCGTTTTATCTTCACAAGAACCCACCTCCTGCTCTGGGTTGACAAACGGGCCAGTCAACAGAGAGATACCTGGCCCTCATGAATTTTAAAATAAAATCTATTGTTGTACCTCTTTTCTGATAAAACAGATGGTAATTGAAGTTTTACAACATATTGTCAGTTTTTGTTACATTATTTTTAATAAGAAAAAATAATGTAATGTGAAATGCTTTAAATTTAGGAACTCATCAGATGTAATTTTATGAACCCAATTAATCCTGGCTGTACTGCTAAGAAAGTGTTAATAATGTTTCATTTCTTTCTTTTAAATGTGTGTTATTAATTTTACATTTATGATGGTGATGGTTATGATTTTGTATGATTGTCTTTTCTTTCAATTTGTGCTTCTGGTCACAATAATGCTATGTGATCAAAAGGCAAGTGATAAATATGTTTTGTCCCCTGTCCTTTGTTTGAAATTAATCGGAAGACCTCACAAAAAAAACTTTGTTTTTGATTAACATTCTAGTTTTGAAATTTCAGTTGTCTTTTTGATGTTGTCTTCTCCCTTGAACCTGGCAAAACCTGACTTCCCTTGTATAACATCCCTCAAGTCCATGGCACTTTAATGAAGTTTGGGTCTGTCAGGGATTTTTATGGTAAAATTCTGATGGTCATGACACACAGCTTTCCCCTCTCTATCTCTTAACATGACTGGTACAAATATCTAAATTTGTATAGGTCACCATATGTAGTTTATAGTGATAGATGACTAAAATTTCAGTATTGACTAGTATTTTCATCTGTTATTTTCATACAGAATGGCGAGAAAAAAAGAGTATGATATAATAGAAACAATTAGTGACCAGTGTTGTTCAGTGGCAAATGATACTTCCACAATATCATAACGCACATCATAAACAGTAAACTAAAGCCTCATGATACTGAGTTTTTAATTTGAAGACTGGCCTCTCCCCTTTTCACTAGTCAAGAGTCCTGTTTTCAATTCAGCTTGTAAATGCTTTTTGTAGCCAGTTAAAAGTCTTTCACTTCTTACTTGGAGTTCTTTAGCCCATTCGTCCTTGCAAAAGGCTACTAATTCTGCAAGATTCTTGGGCTGTCTGAGCATGCTCTGCTCTTCTGAAATCGATCCACAGATAATTAATGATGTTTAGAGTTTGGGTATTGTGAGGACCATGGTAAACCATCATCTTGCACTTATTGAGGTATTCCATTGTAGATTTTGAGGTGTGTTTTGGATAATTATCTTGTTGTGGGACCCATCCACCTTTTAACTTAATTTTTTTTTACAGGTGGTATGATGTTTGCTTCCAGAATTTGCTGGTGTGCTTAATAGTTGGGGAGGTGTTGTTCTCCCTTTTTTCTCTAAACATACCTTTGCACATTATGGCCAAAAAGGTCCACTTTTGACTTCATCAGTCCTCAGGCCTTGTTTTCAAAATACATCAAGCTCATCTAAATGTTCATTAGAAACTACAGGCACTGAATTTTGTGGCAAGGACACAGAAAGGGTTTTCTTCTTCTGACTCTACCATGAAAGTCATATTTGTTTTTCGGTGTTGAGGCATAGTAGAACAGTGCACTCCAGAGTCTGCTAAATTTTCCTGAAGGTCTGTTGCAGTCAAACAGGGGTTTATGTTTGCCTCTCAAACAATCCAACAAGTAGTTATTTCAGAAAGTTTTCTTGGTCTTAATAACATTTTGAACTTTTGAAACAGCTACCTAAAAACACTTTACTATCTTCTTGTAGCCTTTTCCTGCTTTGTGAGCATCAGTTATTTTATTTTTCAGAGTGCTAGGCATCTACTTAAAAGGAGCTCATAGCTACTAATTTTTGGGACAAGGTTAGAGGAGTCAGAGAAGTTATACAGCTTTGCAATTTGCATCCCCTGGGGTTTCCTAACAGTAACTGTGAACAAGCTATAACCCTAACCAGCTAATTAAGGCCAGAGACCATAGTAAATGTTTTCTGAGACCTCAAATATCTTCGGATGCCCAGACCTTTACCTGATTCTCTTTTCCTTTTTTCACTGCACAGTTGTACAAAACAAAACAATACATTAATCTTGCATACAATGTTGAAAAGAAATGTGTCATCTTTAACTTTATGCCTTTTGGCGATCAGGTCATCTTCTGCTCACTTCAGCTCGACATTTTAAGCAAGGGTGTCCAAACTTTTTTATGCCAATGTATAAGACAAAGATCACCAGTCAAAAAATTAATCACCCTGGCCATATCTTATTCAATAGCACGTAACTCTTCAGTGAGACAAAAAATCATTTGCAAATCTATCTGACATAGACACGACTAGTTTGTAGGCAACATCAATTTCCATCTACTTTTCAAGCACCAAATCCCACAGTTTGGCCTGATTGGTCAGATTTTCTATGGAATTTAAATTTTGTAGGCCAGTTGAGATGTGAGAATGCTTCAGAATGTTGTTTGTGCCATTCACACACAGTTCCAGCCCTGTGAATGTAACACAGGAGATGAAGCACAAAAGGTTATACATGGTTGTTCAGAAGCTCAATGTAACCAATCTGGTTGAAGTGTGTCATCACCTCAATTAAATGATCCATTTCCTCGTAATTGAAACACCCCCAGAACATCAGAGAGCCACTTCCCGCTTGAATAGTACCTTGCACGCAGTCCTCATGGAAGGCTTCATGCAGTTTATGATATAGCTGCCACATCACATCATTCGAATATAAGCAGAAACACAACTCATCAGACCAGATAACACGCTTCAGGCATCAACATTCCACTGTTTGTGGCTCCATGCTCACTGTAACTGTACAGTTTTGCGAATAGCTGTTATTAAGGCACTCTTCCACAGTACTCTGCTCTAGTCTAGTGCCCTTAATATCACACTACACTGCCTACCTAGGGAATCAGGTCCGTGGGTGAGTCTGAGTCCTGGAGTGTAATGGAAAAAAACAGAACATCCGAAACTGCCAAGGCATCCTTTATTTAAACTGAATTATTTACACTCATCTTATATCTTTCAATGTGAAAGCATCCTAAGAATAATCGTCTGAATTTCTTATTTCCTACATAAGCTTTTGACCCTGACTTACATAGTAAGTGTAATATCTGGTCAGTTTCTTGATTCATTGTATTTTCTGTTGTAGTGTGACCCAGGTGAAGAAATAAAATCATTGAAAAGCTGGATCCATAACCATATAGCTGTCTTATGGTTTAGAAAGATTTGCTTTGCAAGTTATAAATATACACCTCTAAATGAAATAACTTTTACAAATTTGCAGGTCCTCTATCTAAACTGAGATGGCGTAATCTACATGTTGAAAAATGAGATTTCTAGATTCTTCTTGAATCTTTTCTATACACTACACTTCTGTGGTAAACTTCAAAAAATGAATTTAAATGGATCTATTTAAGTAACAACTTTGAAAAAATAATCAGGTTTAAAAAATAGAGTCTTATTTCTATTCACATTTCTATTTGATGCATGAAATATTCACAACAAAGTGTCACCTTCTTCACACACATCTCAAAAGTGTCTCACCCAGCACAACAGTACTTTTTACTTGAGTCTAGTGCACAGATAAGGCAAATTATTGCTCTTTTTGGGTCTAAATTAAAAATCCATGTTATTAGGGTTTGTCTGATTCTTTTCTTTTTTTTAATATTTTATTTTATTAAAATCAAAAAACATTCCATACATGCAAGTCAAGTTTAACAAAACTGGTTTAAAACAAATTGACCCCCACCCATGAGAAATAGAGCTAGGTCAACAGAGTAGTACTTTAATAATAGTAAAAATATGTAAGTAAATAAATAAATAAAGATAGACAGAATAGAAAAAGAGGGGAGAGAATCCACTTCATCAGTTTAAATGCTTATTCTAAAATGTTATTTATCAGATCCTGCCAGGTTTTGAAAACGTTTTGTACAGATCCTCTAAGTGAGAATTAGATTTTTTCCAATTTTAGATAATGTATAACATCAGTTATCCACTGACTTAAAATAGGTGAGTTTGGATTCTTCCTGTTGAGCAAGATAAGTCTACTTGCCAATAGTGTAGTAAAGGCAATCACAATTTGTTTGTCCTTCTACACTTTATGCCCATCTGGAAGTACACCAAACGCAGCTGTTAATGGATTAGGAAGGATTGTGACGCCCAGGCTGTCTGAAAGGCATTTCAAAATTTTTGTCCAAAATGATGTTAATTTGGTGCACGCCCAAATTATATTGCCTTATGAGGCTAGAACTTGATTGCAATGTTTGCAGGTTGGATCTTGTCCAGGAAAAATTTTGGACAATTTTAAACAAGAGAGATGCACTCGAAATATATAATTTTTAGTTGAATAATTGTATGCTTTGCGCATATGGAGCTTGAGTGAATTCCATGCATTGCTACCTTCATTTTCTGAGATGTTGAGTGAGAGATCCTCTTCCCACTGTACTCTGTGATCTTTGAAAGGGAGGGACTTTAAAATGATTTTATATATAACAGAAATGCTATTTGAGTCCTCAAGACTGATCAAAATTTCTTACGGTATAGAGGTAGGTGGGAGGTATGTGTTGCTGGAAATTTAAATTTGGAGTGTAATTGTTTGTAGGATTCGAAAACGTTGTCTATGTACAGATCTCTAAGCGATTTAATCCTGGATGTTTTCCATAAATTAAAAACTGCATATGTCTGAGAGGGTCTAAAAAGGTGGTTATCGTGCAGAGGTGACACAGATTAAAGCTTCTTTATCTTAAAATACTTCCTACATTGGTTCCATATTCTGAGTGAGTGAAGCACAATTGGGTTGTTAGTATACGGGCAATGATTTGTACTTATTGGGGTACAGAGCAAGGAATATTAAGAAGTACTGCAGGATTTTATTTCTATTGCAGACCAAGCCTGTGTCTGCTCACCTATTTGTGTCAATGTCCAGGTTTTTATAGCTTGTATATTTGCCGTCCAGTAATAAAACTGAAAGTTAAGTAAAGCCATACCACCTTCTTCCTTTGATCTTTGTAGGGTCGCCTTTTGGATACGTGGATATTTTGAATTCCAAATAAATGAGGTTATAGTTGAATCTAATTTCTTAAAAAATGATTTATTGATGTATATTGGAATGTTTTGAAATAGAAAAAGAAGCTTAGGAAGGAGACTCATCTGACAATGCTAATTCTTCCAGCAAGTGAGATGAATAATAATAATAAATTACATTTATATAGCGCTTTTCTCAGTACTCAAAGCGCTATCCACACAGGGAGGAACTAGGAAGCGAACCCACAATCTTCCCAGTCTCCTTACTGCAAAGCAGCAGCACTACCACTGCGCCACCTGTGAGGACATGAAGGGTTGACCATCTATGCAAGTCTTGCTTAATTTTTTTCATGCAGACAGTGAAATTCTTTTGATAAAGAGCTTTATATTTACTCATGATGTTTATCCCTAGCTATTTAAACTGATGATGATAAAAGGGAAGGTGTCCAATCTAATATTGTGTGCTTGAGAATTCACAGGAAAGAGCACACTTTTGTTCAAATTAATTCTGAGACCAGAAATCTTTTGAAATTCTGTAAGTGCTGTTAGGACTGCAGGCACAGTATTTTGTGGATTAGATATATACAGTACCATATCATCTGCATATAGAGAAATTTTCTGTTCAAGTCCTTCTCTGATAATCCCCTTTATTTCATAAGCATTTCGACAGTGAACTGCCTGTGGCTGAATGGCGATTGCAAATAGCAGTGGTGACAAGGGACATCCTTGTCTAGTACCCCGTTCTAGTTTGAAGTAATCTAAATTAATCTTATTAATACAAACTGAAGTTTCTGGACAGATATACAGTAGTTTGATCCATGCACAGATGTTTGCGCCAAACCCAAATTTCTCCAATGTAGTGAAAAGGTAGTTCCATTCAACCATATCAAATGCTTTTTCTGCATCCAACAATAATATCATCTCCAGGGTGTTTGACATTGTGGGTGAATATATCATATTAAACAGGCATCGAAGATTAGAAGCTAAGTGTCTGCCTTTAATAAATCCAGTTTGGTCTTGTGATATTACCGAAGGAAGCACTTTCTCAATCCTTCTAGCTAGGATTTTAGAAAGTATCTTTACATCATTATTGAAAAGTGAGATTGGTCTGTATGATGCACATTGTAATAAGTCCTTATTTTGCTTAGGAAAGATGGTAATTAGAGCTTGACAAAAACTTTGATGTAGAATTTTATTGTCCCTAGCTTCTGTAAATGTTGCTAATAAGAGGGGAGCTAGCTGAGTGGAAAATTTCTTATTAAATTCAGCAGGGTAGCCATCGGGGCCTGTTGCTTGCCCACTCTGAAGTGAGTTTATAGCATCTAGTGATTCTGATAGTGCCAGTGGTTTATCCAGTTCCTCTGCACTGAGAGTATCTATTTGTGGTATCTGTAATGCATCCAGAAATGCATTAGGTTGTGTCTTGTCTTCTTTAAGCTCAGTCGAATATAAGGACTTATAGTAGTCTCTAAATGTGTGCATTATTTTTTTATGATCAATGATTTCGTCTCTGTTTGTGTTGGTAATTGCTGGGATTGCATTGCGAGCATTCTGCTTGTGGATTTGTTTAGCTAAAATTTTATTAGTTTTCTCTCTGTGTTCATAGTAATAATGTCTTGTTTTAAAAATGACTTGTTCTGTTTCTTTAGTTGTCAAGAGGTTGAGTTCTGAATGCAGAGCCTTTCTTTTTCTATGAAGAGCTTCATTTCTACACCTGGCATGTTCTTGATCTATTTTGGACAATTTCATGCTCCCAACTATGTGGGAACAGTTTGGGGATGGCCACTTCCTGTTCCAACATGACTGCGCACCAGTGCACAAAGCAAGGTCTATAAAGTAATGGATGAGCGAGTTTGGTGTGGAGGAACTTGACTGGCCTGCACAGAGCCGTGACCTCAACCTGATAGAACACCTTTGGGATGAATTAGAGTGGAGACTGTGAGCCAGGCCTTCTCAACCAACATCAGTGCTTGATCTTAAAAATGCTCTCCTGGAAGTATGGTAAAAAATTCCCATAAACATACTTGTACACCTTGTGGAAAGCCTTCCCAGAAGAGCTGAAGCTGTTATAGCAAAGGGTGGGCCAACTCCATATTAAAGCCTGTGTATTAAGAATGGGATGTCATTAAAGTTCATGTGTGTGTAAAGGCAGGCGTCCCAATATGTTTGGCAATATAGTGTAGGTTTGCTGGGAAATACCAAAAGCAAATAAAATAAAGTCAGCAATAAAATAAATCTCATTTACATGTACAGATACTCTTTGATTTGTCCCTTCACAATGTTGGATCAGCTTCTATTGTAAAGGCTGATGTACATTAATTTTCAGAACATCTTAGTGTATTGCCAGGTAATTTGTGAAGTATTAAGCAAAACCGTGTTGAAGGCTGTGTATTAATACATGTAATTAGATATTTTTTGGCAGTTTGAAATTTAATGTTGTACCAATGAAAAGACTGGCCATTTCTCTATGCAGGATTAGGCAAATCTAGCATCTCCTTTAACATAGCAGGTACATATTATGAATTGCTGTTGTATGAAAAGGAGAAAAAGTCAGGTCTGAAGTTATTTTAAATCATGAATAGGTGGAAGCTGTTTAAAATAGAACAGCTGTTGTTTAAAGATGGGAGTCTCAAATAGCACAGAGTACAGTAGTCAGAGTTGAGTGTCTCTGTCTAAATAACAAAAGTAAATTGTTTTTTTTTTCAATCTTAGCATCAACAGGATGATTACCAACAGAAGAGTGAACCTCAACATTAACTTTTATACATAATAAAAACTTCCTTTTTCACTTCAACGATACCCAAAGTCAACCCAAGGCTAACACAATTAATATGAAGCTGAAATGAGACTGTATGTGTGTCTGTTGCTTAAAGTTTTCAATAACTGCAGGTGTTTCCCTTGCAGCTGGTTTATGCATGTTTTCACATTGAAATCATTTTCTACTTAAACACTTGTGTCGTGGATGAATTGGTGATGTTGCGACTGTAGAAATTAAATGCCTTCTGATTAAAAATGAATGGCTTTGAGCCTGGAGAATCAAAGGCCTCCTACTAAGTTGAGGCATCCCTACCCCCTGCTGTTAAGTTTGTTCAGGCTTATGGGAAGATGTTAGTGTAGTGAAAGGCTTTGTTTATGTTTATGTGCCGTGTATATCTATAACACAACATAGCATTTTCAAAAACACTAATCTAATTTAGGGTCACAAACGGCTGGTGACTATCCTGGGAGCACTGAGTACAGATCAGAAAACAGTCCTGGATGGGGTGCCAGTCCATCATGGACCCCAATTGTATGTGGGCATTTAACCTAGTATATGAATGGGAAAAGTTGGAGGAAAATCCATGCAGGCACAGGGAGAATGTGACATCTCTGCTCAGAGAATGCCATGGAATTTAAACCTAGGACAAGCCAGTGCTAGCTGCAATACTGCCCATGAATTTGTATATTATGTAGTCTGTATATATACAGTATACAGTATATTATATATATTTATGAAGGCATATATATTTATATACTTTAAATTATTAGGTCTGTTTAATCAATGCAGGGTTGCAGGAGACCAGAGCCTGTCCTTCCAATATTTAGCACAAGGCAGGAAACAGCCCTGAATGGGACACCAGTCTGTTACACAGCATACTTGCATTCACCCACACTCACTCACACCTGGCCAATTTGGAGTTGGCAGATAGACTAAATGTTCCTAAATATCCCTTTGTTGTGAAAATGTAGGAAAAATGAGAAAATTCATTCAGAAATGGAATCCATTTGCTTTTACAAAAGCACATTTTAAAAAGTCGAACACCACCAGTTTGTAGATATAGACAATTTTGATTTTCATCCACTTCTACAGCTCCATATACTTCAGTTTGTCCAGATTGGTCATATGGCTCCACTGGTGTTACACCCACCGCTCCAAATAGTTCCACAGTTTTTTTATTTGTGTTAAATCTGGGGATTTTGTGGGCTAGTCGAGATGCAATAATGCTTTAGAATAGTCTTTATGTCAGTTGTCATCTTGGACAAGAAGGGTACCCATTCTGTGTTCACTTAGGAAATGAAGCTCCAAAAGTAACACATCATTGTCCAGAAACCCAATGTTGCCCTTTGTGGTTCAAGTGTGTCATCACCTCATTCAAAGGACCAATTTCCTTGTAACTGGAACATCCCCAGAATATCAGAGAATTGCCTCCTGCTTGAACAGCACCTTGCACACAGTCCTCATGGGATGCTTCATGTGGTTTATGATGTACCCGTCACCTCAAATCATTTGAGTACAAGCAGAAATGCAATTTACCAGACAAGATAACAAGTTTCAGGCATCAATATTCCAATGTTTGTGGCTCCATGCCCACTTTAACCAGGCAGCTGTGTGAATAGCTGTTAATAAGAGCCTGTTCCACAGTACTGTACTCCAGATATCCATACCATGCAGTTCCCTTCAGTGTGTTTGTACAAAAATGGCTTGTTGTGGATTTGAATTGACTGACTGCAGCAATTTTTGCCTGGTAGCATAACAGTTTGTTGTCACCAAGCATGGCACATGCCAACAGTCCCTAGCTGTTAGGACCATCTTTCACTCCAGCTCTGGTAACAATTAGCCTGTGATGTATGCCACTGCTGGAAAAACCATTGGACAGTACACTTTGACATAACCGCAAAGTCAACAAGTTCTTGTACACTATGCCCTTTGGAAAGGCTGAATGCAATAACCCCTTTTGCCAACATTCACATCAGCTGTGCAAACCGTGTTTCACAGAGAACCACACACATGTGGCACACCACTACTCCTTATCACTCTATGAATCCCTTAGCATGCAACACAGGTATTTGTAGGATGATATTCATACTGGGGTGCTCTATTGGTGTCTGAAAGATGTGTCACATCTTACATGGGTTGTAATATATTTTTGTCTGGTGAGACTATATCCATCCTTTAATTTTACAGACCACTTATTCAGTTTTGGAAAACATAGAGCTATCTCTTATTCTGGTAGCACGAGGCTTGCAGTGGGAACAAATCTTGAATGTGATTCAAGTCTGTTGCAGAGCACACTTACATGCACACTAACATAGAGCCAATATAGAATTACCAATGAACGTCACCAGCATGATTTTAGGATGTGAGGGAAATATCCATAAAGACTCTGAGTCCACCCCCATGTTGTTGAAGATATGAAAGAGCAGAATTAACTGACACCCTCACAGCTTCAGAGTCAGTGCCTTATTTCTATGTGCTGTAGAAGATCACCCTGGCTACAGACAGACACACAGACCCGCAATGTCCAGAACACACACGTTTAATTATATAAATGTCTTGCACACAACGCAGTGCTCCAATACACCCAAACTCAGTCCTTTCTTCTGCCACCTCCACTCCTCACTCGCCAGCTCCGTCTACTCCCGCCCGACTCCGGCTCCCTTGCTGGAGTGAGGTGGCCTCTTTTATACTGCACCCGGAAGTGCTCCAGGTGCTCCTTGATCAAGTTCTGGATTGCAAGAGAATCCAGTTCCTCTACTGGTAGAACTTTTGGGTGTGGCGGAAGTGCTGTTAACCACGGTTCTGGAACTGTCCAGGCGCTCCCTGGTGGTGGCCAAGGACCTGCGCAGGGTGGAGCTTCTAAGCTCCAGTCACATGGTCCCGATGTTAACCAGGGGGGCTGCCCTCTCATGTCCCGGGTGAGGTACTGCTGGTGATATGTCCACTCCACCGGTCCTCTCCTCAAAAGGGCATCCTAGCCGGGCAGAGTTCCTGGCCGTCTATCACAGTGTACTCTACACTTTAACATCCCAAAAATGCTGGTTAGAGTAATTGCCAACTGTGTATAAGGGTGCTCTGAAATGGGCTGGCATCCCACCAAAGACTTTTTCCTGCCTTGCTCCCAGTGCTCATAGGGTAGGCACTGACACTGCAGGACCTTGATGTGGATATGCAGTTTATTAAAGAAATAGATGGGCATATAAATTTGTGTATATACTAAACATCTTAAAAGTACTTTTGTAAAAGGGAATGATACAAAGTCAGTAACTAAAAATGCCAAAATCTCACAATGGGGTTAGAAAAGTCTCTTGAGAGTAAATTCAAACATCTTGCAACTTTGTGTTATTGGGCCTAAAGCCAGATGAAATTAATGCAATGCTAAGCACTCTGCACTTCTTAAAGCAAATAAAATAAAACAGTGATTGCTTTAATGTTTTATTTGAATGTCCTCAGCAGGAAAATAAGGGATAATAAACACCAGAGAATAATAGTGTTTATTAATATGAAAAAACAGTCTGGAAGAAAAAGCTCTCTATGATTTCTGAAGTATAATATTTAATAACCTGTGAGACACAAACCCTTGAGCTATCATCCTCCAGCCAAAGGATACAAATAACTGATACATTTTTGAATATGTATTTACTGTGTAACTCATTCTCATAATACACAGAGAAGAGAAGAACATGGCATGCCATATAAAATCAGCACTAGTGTTGCTCCTATTTGGTTTCAGGGATGACTTCTGCTTGGCTGTCAAATTGTCCCCTATTTGATTGTTGTTCCCTTCCTTATTGTTCTTTTCTTAAGCTCAGTTCCTGACTCTAGATTCTCATGCTAATTGTCTTATGTGTACACAGGAACACGCGACCACGGTTGGTGATTCTTGAAAAATCCTGAGTTATCCTTTTGTTTGGCTACAGTACAAATGATCAAAATGTCAGCGCTAACCCTTCACCTTTATCCTTGTCTTTCTTAACACAGCACTCTATGCATATTTACTCCTTGTTTTATGAATTCACTGCCCTCTATGTGGTTTGGTGCGTGGAAATCTGACAATCAAGTATCTCTCTAAGCACTTTGCCACCACTACCTGTCAGACCCAGTGTTCCAGTGATTCCCAACTCCTTTGTTTTTTGTGAACCCTTTTCCTCTAATTATATATTTTGAAACCTAGGTTTTTCCCATTAGCATTTTGTTATAACATGGCTGTATGGTTTTTAAGTTTATTTTTATATACACTTTTCATTAAATTATTTGCAATGAGTTATTTTTAACATCTTGACATTTTATCCCAGCATATTGTTACCATGAATTTCAGTTTCTTGGTTGATGTCATGAAAGAATGCAGTGATTGTTACAACATGGTATTTATTTCCACAGTGTACTGTTCTTATAAAATCATATTTTACCGTACAAAAACATGTTTAACCATCCTCTCTTTTTGTCTCTAAACTGCACTGTTTAAGTGTCCACATTATTAGGTACAACTAAGTCAGGGGTGTCAAACTCAGAACCTGGATGTCCACTGTGGCTGTCACTTTTTCTTAATTAGTATCCAATTACTGCTACTAATTTAACATCCATCTTCTCCCTTAATTTTAATTAACTTGATTTATAAGGTTCAGAACCCTAAATTGTTTTCTTACCTTAACCAGTAGCCAGATAAGAAAAGATGTAAAGTCAGCCAACAAATGTCCAGCTAACTCAGGGTTCTCAGTTTCGGTTTTGTGGGTAACATTTTTTCTGCAATAATTTTTTTACATTTTATGCTGTCTTTTGCTCTTAATTAAACACAGTATTTTAATCTAAGGCTTTATAGCATTCTCATTCTGCCCCATCAGACTTCATTTATTTGAGGGTACCCTTCACATGTGTTTTGGTCCAGAACAATCGATATTTCTCAGGCCTTCCCTAGTTTTTTTAGATATTTTATTTAAATAAATATTGTATGATGAACATACTGTCATGTGAAAACCTGAAACATATTTGAGCATATAAAAATGTTGACTTTTGAACATATTTGAACAGGCAAACAGTCCCTAAAGGTAAAGGTGATATACTTGGTCAAATAACAAAAAATGGACATGGTGTAGTCATTCTACAGTATTCATTTAAATTAACAAAAATGCATGTTTATCACAAGGAAGAAGTACAGTAATAAATCCCTACATTTATCACCTCTTCAAATCCATAAAATTGGATTCAAGTGTTCCAAATTAGGTGCTAATGATTAGAACCTCCTTAGGCAGTATGAAGGTGGGACCCCCACCTGCAGGTATCTAGAGTCTGGTATTCTTTTTGTTACTTACGACATGTGTGATGCCATTATGCAAAGGTCATAAGTTCCCTCCACAGTCCTCAGAATGAAGGTTGTGGATGCCTATGAGTCTGACAAGGGATTTTAAAAGATCCATATTATTTGAAATTAATAATTACACTACAACGATAACCATCTACAAGTGGCATTGATTTCAAATGACTGCTAATTTGTCCAGGACTAGTTGACCCATCAAATTCTGCCCAAGAACTGACCGTGGACACTAAAAGAAGTCTCCTAAAAATTCAAAATTTCATGGTGGGATCTGCAAGTAGCTCTTGTAAAAGCTGGTGTCAAATGTGCATGCATCTGCAATTAGAAAGAGATTGTCCAAATTTGACCAGCATGTGAAGTGTGCCTGGAAAAAGCTTTTCCTTTCCAAAAAGAACTTTAGAGTAAGACTACAGTTTCACTTTGAACAAACAGGTAAAGTCCTGGCCTTCTGGAACAATCTGCCTTGGGAGTTGTTGGCACAAACTGAAGACAACATTTCAGGAGAAGAACCTCATACCAGCTGTGAAACACAGTGGTGGAAATGTTATGGTTTGGGGTCGCTTTGTTGCCTCAGAGCCCGGGCAGCTTGCAGTCATCAAGTCAGCTAAGAATTTTGCATCATTTCAAAGTGTGTCTGAGGAGAATGTGAGGTCATATGTCTAAAAATTGAAGTTGAACTGGAAATTAATCTTTCAACACAAGAATACTCTGAAGCACTCTAAGACATCCAGCAAGGATTGATGTTATAAATTGCCTGGTTCTGGGTCTTCACTTCAGATTACTTGTTCTATTTATTATATGGATCTGGAATGAGATCTGGTGACTTGGAAGATCGTTTTAAAGTTAAATCACTGTTATGTTCCAGGAACCATACCAGGATTTTCTTAACAATAGGTGTGGAAAAATACATGTTGGCTGTTCTAGCCTTCAGTTGTTATTTTTGTTACAGAAGGATGTTAATGCACTAACTGAGCCACTAGAATAAAATAGAGAGTGTTTATAGAAGGCATGGTATTTTATATGTATATAGCAAGAAAATTATAGATAAAAGAAAAGCCAACCAATATACAGGTCAGCCACAACACTAAAAACCACTGCCAAGTGAAGTGAATAACATTGATTATTTCCTTACTATATCACCCTGTTAAAGGATGGGATATATTAGATAGCAAGTGAACAGTCAGTTCTTGAAGGTGATGTGTTGGAAGCAGACAAAATGGGAAAACATAAGGATCTGAGTGACTCTGATAACACCCAAATTGTGATGACCGATTGAGTAGTTTAGAACATCTCCAAAACAACAGGTATTGTGGGGTGTTCCCAGTATGCAGTGGTTAGTACCTACCAAAAGTGGTCCAAGAAAGGACAACTGGTGAACCAAAAACAGGGTGTTGGGCGCCCATGGCTCATTGCAATGAACCAAGTCTAGCTTGTCTACTGTAACACAAATTGTTGAAACAATCAATGAAATAAAGGTACCAGAACACACAATACGTCACTGCTTGCTGCATATGGGGCTGTGTAGCCACAGATTGGTCAGAGTGCCCATGCTGACCCCTGTCTACTGTTAAAAGTAGCTACAGTTCGCACATGAATGTCAGAACTAGACTATGGAGCAATGGAAGAAGGTAGCCTGGTTTGATGAATCACGTTTTTTTTTAGATCTTGGTAATGTTCTGCAGTGGAACCTTGAGTCCTGACATTCATGTGGAGGTTAGTTTGACACACATCTCCTACCTAAAGAATTTTTTAAAACAATTTACACCCCTTCATGGCAATGATATTACCTGATGACAGTGGCCTCTATCAGTAATACAACCTTCCACACTGCAAAAATTGTTCAGGAATGGTTTGTAGAGCATGACAAAGAGTTCAAGGTGTTGACTTGACCTCCAAATTTCTTAGATCTCAATCTGATCCATGAAGGTCCTACATCTCAATTTACAGAACTTAAATGATCTGCTGCTAATATCTTGGTGCCAGATACTACAGGACACCTTCAGAAGTCTTGTGGAGTCCATGCCTCAATATGTCAGAGGTGTTTTGGCTACACAGTGGGAAACCTACACCATATTAGGCAGGTGGCTTTAATGTTGTGGCTGATTGGTGTACATCAATCCATTTTCTATACCTGCTTATTTTTCTGGCCTGTACAATGAAGGTCAAAACCTGTCCCAACAGCAGTAAGGCAGTTACTAGACTTTGATGAGTGGCATTTTATTGCATAGACCCACACTTAACTTACCATGGCTTATTTACAGTCACCATTCCATCATATGGTGGCATGTGTTTAAAATGCAAGAAGAATCCAGGGTCCATTAAAAAGCTGTTGCATACAATTAATTTTGAATATACTTATATACAGTACTGCCTCAGTGCTTCAGAGACATCTGTTTGAACTGTGGACAGTTAAATGTGTGTATAATTTTCACATTCAATCTAGATTCCACTCACGTCAAGAAACAGTTTAACTAGTTTAAATAGTAACTAGCTTAACGTATGGTAAAGAAATGTATGTGTTTGAGGGAACTTTAGCTTGGCAAGGCAAACTGTTTTAGGTATATGAAATGTTTTTTTTTTTCATAATGGTTAAGTAAAATGAATTGACGGATATTGTAAAAGACTTGAGCAGTGGATTTGTTGCATTGAATAGTGCCAACATGTCACTCCACTGCACTAAACAAGAGTGACCGCATCTCGCCAAACTAAATTTATGTTTGTTTAGCTCAGCCATCTTAACCCCTTTTCTCCTCACTATGGTTGGGTTGAGTGTCTGTCTTTATTGTAAGTTTTTTGTTCAGTTGAGAACTAACCTGGAGTGGGCAGAGTTCCCACTATAGATTAGTCCAGGCTTTATTCTATTGAAATTAATAAAGGGAAAAAAGAACAGGTTGGGAGTACAGAATTATCAGCAATGTATAGAGGTAATTAAAAACTCTCAATCTTTACCTGTTATTTCCTCTAATATTTTGTAACAGGTATATGAGGGTTTTACCAAAAGCAAAGAACATAGTAGTAAGAATATGAATAACAGATTTTATATGTCAATCAAAATCTTCATGCCTTCGTTAACTACACTAAGTTTCAATCCTGATCAGTGCATTTTCACCCCTGTTCCAGAAATTCAGCTGGATGCATACCACATTTTCCAGCCCCTGCTTCCATATATCTAATTGTTACAGTATATGCTAATTCTCTCTAATGGACTCCCTGTCTTTTACTTTGTTACTGGTGGAAGAAGCAGTTCACTGGTGGCCACAACAGAGCTGATTTGTGATTTCTATGCTTTGCCCATTGTCTAGCAATGTTAGCTCCAATGCAGGCGTCTTCATGTGCACATAGGCATTTCCTTCTTAATTGGAGATTCAGTCACCATATGTCCTAAAAAATGATGTGTTTTTGTCATTCATTTTCTCCTACAAAGTAATGTAGCTGAGGCAGGTGAAGTTATTATTTTCTTTTGTTAAAGTATGAGAATGCATTTGGAAATGTTACTTTTCATATTGCACATTTTAATACTGATAAGCTGCTCCTGGTATTTTCAACGTGCTCATTAATTTTGGTATGACGTCATATACAGTGCATTCAGAAAGTATTTAGACCCCTTCACTTTTTCACATTTTGCTGTGTTGCAGCCTTGTGCTAAAATCATTTTTCCTCACATTGATAAAAGTTTATCAACCCTTTTCTATGATACTTGAAGTTTGACTCAAATGAATCCCATTCTACTGATCATCATTGAGATGTTTCTACGTCTTGTTTGTGTTCAGCTTGTGGTCAATTCAATTGATTGCACATGAGTAGGAAAGGCACATGCCTGTCTATATTAGGTCCCACAGTTGCAAATGTGTATCCGAGCAAAAAACAAACTATGAGGTTGAAAGAATTGCCTGCAGAGATTGGAGACAGGATTGTGTCAAGGTTGGGGAACGGCTGCAAACAAATCCTGCAGCACTGAAGGTTCCCAAGAGCACAGTAGCCCCGTAATTCTTACATGAATGAGGTTTGGAACAAGCTCAACTCTTCCTATATAGCTGGCTACCCGACCAAACTGAGCAATCATGGGAGTATAGCTTTGATAAGAGAGGTGACCAAGAACCCAATGGAGACCCTGTGTAGAGATAAGAGAAACTTCCAGAAAGGCAACCATGACTGCAACACTCCACTAATCTGGGTTTTATGACAGAGTGGTCAGATTGAAGCCTCTCCCTAGGTAAGAGACATGTGAAAGCCTGCTTGGAGTTTGCAAAAAGGCATCTAAAGGACTTTCAGACTGCAAGAAACAAGATTCTCTGGTATGATGAAACCAAGATTAGCATCATGTCTGGAGTAAAATCAGGCAGCTTTCAATACCCGTGCAGTACTGTTCCAATGATGAAGTGTGATAGTGGCAGCATCACGTTGTGTGGTTGTTTTTCAGTGGCAGGGACTAGGAGTTGCCCAGCAACAGCTTCGACTTGAACCCAATCATACATCTCCGGGGAGACTCGAAAACAGCTGTTCATTGAAGGCCTCGATCCAAGCTGACAGAGCTTGAGTGGATCTGCAGGGAAGAATGGCAGAAATCCCTAAATCCAGGTGTGTGAAGCTTGTTGCGTCATAGCTAAGAAGACTCCAGACTGTAATCACTGCCAAAGGTGCTTCAACTAAGCACTGAGTAAAAGGTCTGAATATGTGTGTCAGTGGCATATTTTCATTTCTTATTTTTAATAAATTTGCAAAAATGTCTAAAATGTTGTTTTTCATTGTCATTCTGGGGTTCCGGAGTGTTGCTTGATGAGGGAAAAATGCATTTTAATAAATTTAGAACAAGGCTGCAACATAGAAAAATGTTTAAAAGTGAAGGGGTCTGAATACTTTCTGAATCCACTGTGTATATAAGTAAACACAATATGCTTAAGTAGCTGTTATCTTTCAAAAAATGTTTTGTGTGCTAGTCATTTTGTCTCAGATATTTAATTCACAGAAGCCTTTTGTCTTTTGTTCTATTGTTTTTAATAAAAAATCTCCTAATTGGCTGGTAGTGTTCTGATCCAAGTGGGTATACAATGGGAATAATAAAAGGCATATCTGTGTATCTGAGGTTTTATAATGAGAGCTATGGATAACCTTGAACTTGAACTTAAATTGAGCCTTTTACGGTTTCAGCACTTGTAGTTGGCATGGTGACAGTGGCTAGTGCTGTTACCTCACAATTCCAGCTGTCTTTGTGGAATTCATATGTTCTCCCCATGTCTGGTAGTTTTTTTCTTCACCTACTTCCCTCATTCAAAAGGCTTGTGTTTTAGGTTAATTAGAAACCATAATTTGGCCAAGAGTGTCTGAGTATGCCCTGAAACTGACCAGCAACTTGTCTGAAGTTGAACCTCCCTTACACATAATCCTGCTAGGGTTACTGTAGTTGTAGCTTCCTGTAACCCTCTACCTTCACAGTTTAGGGGATTTGAGAGGAAACCAGAGTACTCAGAGGACAGCCCTCACAGACACAGTAAGAACATGTAAACTCCTAAAGGACAGTAACTGAGTATAGGATTCAAGCCCAGGGTGGTGGATCCATGAATCAGTACTGCACTACCATTGTTAGGCCTAATATTATTTTACAAAATTATAGATTTATTTTGGTATGCAGCCCAAATGTTGGGACAGTTGTTTCCAATTAATCGTGATTGTCATTCATTATTATGTACATGAATATAAATTTAGAGACTGGGTCTGACTGAAATGTGTGCAGGCTGCAGATTTATACGTTAATGGCTGAATCTCACAATCAGCCTGACAACCCGCAGTATGAGCTGAATGTATAAATGCAAGGTGAGGCTAGAACAGAATACTCAAGCAATGTAATCACTACTGATCGGTTCAAAATCTGGATTTTGACTGCTAATCGTTGATTTAAAGACAAGCACTGGAATGAATGGCATTTAAAATTGCAATTTAAAAAAATTTCTTCTTATAAAAAAGGTAAAATAAACAATTGATTCTTTTGAAATAACACACATAAATCAGATCTAATTAGGTTGTTAAAAAATACATTTGGTTCATTTATTCTTAATAGTCAGAGAAATGATAAAGAATTGCTCTGTAAGAAAGAGATGCTCTTTTTAAACTCCGATTCCCAGTCTGGATAAATTCTGTATAGAGTTTGAACCTTTTCCAAGTATGCGTTAAATTTACCATTGGGTGCATACACGTGTGCCCAGTGATGGACTAGATGGTACTCTGTGAAGTCGTGGTTCTTGCTTTTTGCAGGGTGAAAGGATGAATAGATATGAAGTATTAAGTACTGTATTCTGATTTTGTTTCCTGAAAGGAGGCTAAATAAAATAAATTGATTTAACCACAGAATGCGCACATGTTAATGGAAGGTATCATAATACAATGACTTTTAGCCACATACCTATCTTGACAGAGATGGCTGATGTTATGTTAATAAGAGTTGCTTATGAACACTTTGAAATCACTTCAGTTTTTTTCTTCTGACTGATTGGGACGAGAAAACCTCCACATACAACTTACCATTTGAATTGTTTTGATGTCTAATAATGCAAGTTGTTGAGCTTTATGGGGTCCCCCTCTATTTTTGGCTCTATACATGAAAACCCCTAATTTTGGTAGGCTTTTTGGATCATATTTTGTGAAGGAAATTACCATTAGTACCATTATGGTAAAGAGTAAGCAAATAAATGTCTTAAGCAAAACTGATCAGAAGGACTTGAAGTTGTGCATACCACATCAGCTGATACAAGGGGTCAAATTTCTCCTTTTCGCAAAACTTTGAAAAAATGGTAACCAGTAATAGGCATGTGGAGTGCTGTTTTATGCTGTTTCCTGGTTGCTGTTCCCACATATGAACAATGTCCCAGAAGGTTAAAAATTGCAAATTTCAAACATAAGCATGTGGGGTATCGTTTTTTTCAAGGTCGGTGATTACAAATGTGGTGTTGTTTTTTATTTTTTATCCCTTACTGGTGATATAACTCTCTATGGACCACTATCAGAGGGTGAAAAATGACAAATTTCTATTACAACTAAAAATATTTAGACTTCAAACATTTAAATTCATGCACCTATTTTAATATTTCAAATATCTCATGCAACTGTTGTTGTTTATTTATGTACTTCTACCTCATGAAGTAAATCATATTACATTTCTTACAAACACCCTGAATTACTGCTGCTTATGCTAATTCAGACTTTTTACTATATTGAGTAGCCAGTTTTTGAGCTTTTAGTAATTTCTTTTCTGTTTTGAATTTGTAAGTAGTTGCCTTTCCATCTGGCTGTGCACCACTCTGATTCTCCTTTTCCCCTCCATTTCATTTTTGGCTTCTCCCACTTCCCCAGTTTTGGGGTCACTCTTACTGTTAGCTTGTTCTCTTTCCATTTTGTATTCCATCACTCTCAGATCCTTCCATTCATTCTTTCCATATTAAATTAATTTGAATACACTTTGCTTTTATCCTCGAATTTTGTATGAATTGGTCTCAAGTTTCCTTTCGTGCTACTTGCTGATTTCTTTCAGCATTTTCTACTACCACATAAAGCTTCCACCTTTGTTAGTCTCTCATCCTCTAATGTCAACGAGCAGTCTACTCTGGTGTCTTAACACTCAAAGCAAATCAAATTCTCAGGTTAACCATTCCAGGAATTTAGTAGGATTTGCTTGCTCACGGACATTTCTAACATTGATAGTATTCAGACATGACAGCGCCTAGTTAGGGGACTGGGATTGAGAAAATCATGCTATAGAACTCACAATTAACTACACATTTTTTGTTTGAATGAAAATCATTTTGCTAACAGCGATGTTTGTGTGGTATTATTGCTATTTTTATATATATATAAATATATATGTAATTTATGGATTAAACTCCTGCCATCATGCTTGGAGCCTTCTAAAGTTTTTTTTTTAATTGTTTACATTGTTTTCTATTGAGAATGAAATTTCAAATTGTAGAAAACCTTCACATCCATTTGAATGTGTGTGTGTGGTGTGTGTGCGTGTATGTGTGTGTGTGTGAGAGAGAGAGAGAGAGAGAGTCTCTGAAGACTGGCATTCGCTGTTGTGTTTCCAGATGGCAGCCACAAGGCAGACAGCATAGCACAGCATGGTGAGGGCTGGGGGATGGGACTGGCAAGAGGAGAGAGAGAGAGGGAGAAGAAAATCTCTTCACTTAATGAACGCTTATGAATTATTCATCACTGGCACACACTTACATGCACATGCCATCAACACTGTCAGAGCTACTGTCAGGAACAGAAGGCCACAATGTTGCATGTGTTTTTATTGTTTTATTTTTAATGTGCTGAAACTAATAAGGGTCTCTTCCAGAATACAAAAATAATATTTTTATTATGATGTAAAATTATTTAAAATATAGAAGATTAACAGAAGTCCCAAGATGTCTGACATACAACATTATTTGTGGCATCTTTTATAGATTTTATGGTTATTTTTATTCCTTAAGTTGGCAACATAGCTAGTCGTCTGTCAGTTTTCATGCACCTAAAAACCCCGAAATGCCTTATGTGATTTGAAAATGAATACGACATGTGTCTCTCTTTTCCTGCCTGTGTAGTGACATAACCCAAGTCTCCCTCAATTCTGAGCAAGACATATACAATATTTGTGATAATACTTTCTAGTATGACGCACCACGTCAGGTTTTGTTGGGGAATGGGGCAAAGACACTTGCTCCTGTCACTTTGTGCAGTTATCTGAATTATTTCCAATGGCTTTCCTTCATGACGCTTTTCTCAGGAGCTGTAAAATTGGAGTAAGATTATAACAAGTTAATAAGTTGTAGGAATGAAAAAAATAAATAAATACACCTTCTTTGGTTTACAGTTTTCTATTTAATAGTTTATCGTGTGTGTTTGAATGTCTTAAACTAATTTACCTGCTGTGATATGGCATACACAAGACATTTTGTAAGAAGCCCTCTTGAATCCAATTTGTCTTCCCTAAGAGACAAACACTTATGGAAATAATATTCTAAGACATGGGCAAAAAAATATGATATGAGGGTAAATGAAAAAGTAAAGCAATCTTGAAAATTACACGATAACCACAACAGATAGAAGCTGGCACAATGCAACACATTTGTGATGGCTTATGGGTAGCTCAAACAGGAACACTCTGGCCTTAGTCTAGTTGAAGCTAATGTCAAATGAATGTGGACGCTCTGCTGTGAGGTTGTACCATTGTTGAACGACGCACCACAGTGATATTTCTTTGGGTAGAGGGAGTGAAACCTACTGAAATTCAGGTTCAGAGATTCAGACTGCTGTGCTGTGCATGTTCAAACTACCCACAAGCCATTAAGAACGTGATGTATTGTGTAATTTTCTATCCATAGTGGTTTCCAAATTATTTTCATATTTTTTTGATGTAACCTCGTATAACTCACAAGCAGAGACATTATCTACACACTGTCATAAATAACAAAGACATCATTGCTTCTGTTCAATGATATTTTGCATGTGAGTTTTTTGTTCAACTTTCTGAATTTGCTTAATGTAATTTACTTTCTCTGGGTGCGAGGGAATAATCCAACTAGATTAGCGCAAGGCGTAATTTAAAACTGGATGGTGTCACAGGGCACACACACTTACTCCACACGGCAAAATTGTCAGTTAGAAATGAAGTCTTACAGTTTTAAAATAACCCTCAAAAGTGCATACAGGGCAATGTGGCACGAGGTTTTGGGTTCAAACGCCCCTACTGACAGTGTGTGACCATGAGAAAGTCAGTTCACCTGTCGGTGCTCTAAGAAAGACAAAAGAAATGTAAGCCATTGTATCTCAGATGTTTAAAGTTGCCTTGGATAAAGGTATTGGCCAAATAATAAGTAAAACTATAGTATATGGATGGAATATTTGTATATATACACTTTAAGAAATAAATTGAAACTTGTGATTTTGATGGGCTGACCAGTTCAGAGTCACCAGTCAAGTTATCTTGCAAATGTAAGAGGAAGTCTGGAAATCCCACACACATCTGAGGAGTACATATGTACACCACTTGGAGGGGGATCTGTATTTTTAAAAGTCATGGCCACATGTAACCACATCTGGAAGACCTGTGATAATAAAGTGGGGATGAAGTGAGATTATTCATGCATTTAGTCATTCTATAATCCTGTTGTCAGCTTAGTTGGCTGTAATTCTTCAATAACTAAATCAAATTTGTATTTTGCTCTGGGGTATTCAGTATTAAATATGGCTAGTCTTTTTGTTAGATAAAACGAAGCTGAATAAGATTCTTCTTCCAGCTGTTGCATGATTATTTTATCTTTTATACATCAATAACTACAGAAGTGTTCACAGTTTCAGTTGGCTCTGCCTTATCTGCCAGATAATTAACACCAATATAAAAATTAAAGATACTTTTACTAATCATTTATGAACAAGGCGCACACTCCATACTCATTTCTAAGCCTCTTTTCTTTCTCAGCACCTCATTTTTATCATCATTTGTTCATTCTCAAGCTCCATACATCTCTGAAACTCCACCTTTTCTTGCTTGCCTCCATTCATTTTTCAGTTCATATAGTGATTGTGATCTTTTGCTTAAATAAATATTAGAATGAGAAAGTAAACAAGAAAATGTGTAAGAGCTAAATGCAGACAGATAAAATTACATCTAAGATCTTTTGTGGATAAAGTATAAGAATAAACCTCCTTTCATCCTTTTTTGAAATCCGCTTCTTCTATTACAGGCTTTTCAAAACTAGAGTCAGTTGCAGTAGAATCGAATGCAAAACATGATTTCTAGAGTATCTTTTTTGTTTTTTCTTGCACTCTTACGTTTGCATTTTTGGGGGCCTCTGTAGAGTCTAACATGGAGTGAGCTGCCAGTCCATTTAAGAGTCATCAACTTATTCTTTTTATGTGAGGGAACCAGATAATATTCCAATTCACACTTATATCAGAGCAATTTAGAGTCCTCATTCAGCCATAATGTCTGTTTTTAGAATGTGGGTGGAAACTGGATATACCAGATATATGGACTGGGCTGGGAACTGAACCACCATCCCTGGAATTGTGAAGTAACAGTGCTAACCACTTTTTCACACTAATAACATTTATTTTCTATAGTATGTTCTCCTTGGCACTTAGTAAAATTGCTTACATGTACAGTCTGATGGGAAGGAGTAATATCCATCCATCCATCCATTTTCCAACCCGCTGAATCTGAACACAGGGTCACGGGGGTCTGCTGGAGCCAATCCCAGACAACACAGGGCACGAACCAATCCCGGGCAGGGTGCTAACCCACCGCAGGGCACACACAAACACACCCACACATCGCCAATCCACCTAACCTGCATGTCTTTGGACTGTGGGAGGAAACCGGAGCACCCGGAGAAAACCCACGCAGACACGGGGAGAACATGCAAATTCCATGCAGGGAGGACCCGGGAAGCGAACCCAGGTCCCCCAACTGCGAGGCAGCAGCGCTACCCACTGCGCCACCATGGCTCCCGGGAGTAATATCAGGTACATGAAATTTATTTAAGTAAACAAGACCTTGTTTGCAATTTTCTCCAAGTTTGAACCTTGCAACTGTTTTTGCTGTCTACAGGAAAGATGCCATTGCTGGAAAATGTCCTGAAAAGTTGTCCTTCTTTCATCATGACAATCCTCCACCACAGTGGAAACGTTGCAAGACATTAACTTCAAACTGCTGCTTACTCACAAGATTTGTCAAGTTCTGACTTCTTTCTCTTTCCTGAGATGAAGAAAAACCTGCATGATCACCATTTTAACAGAGATGATACTGTCATTAATGAGGTGGTGCAGTGGTGTAATACGCAAATAGTTTCATTTTTTGCTGAGGAACTTCCTTCCCATGTAGGCTCACTTCCCATGTGTGTAGATATATATATATATATATATATATATATATATATATATATATATATATATATATATATATATATATATATATATATTATATATATATATATATATATATATATATATATATATTTATATATATTATATATATATATATATATATATATATATATATATATATATATATATATATATACACATTTTATAGAAAGGTTAGTGATGCCAGGGCTTTTATAGTTCAACATCTTTTGTCTAGGTCATTCTGTCATTCTTTTTTTAAGTTACTTCTTGTTGGTCATGTTTGCATTGCACAGCAGCTGATCCTGGGTGTAACACAAGACCACAAGCTCAGCTGTGAATGCAGGTGCACACAGCTAATTTTGTATCCCTGATCTCAGTTACATATTTTTACCAGTTTTTTATGTATAGAAATATTTAAAGCTTAAAGGCACAGCATATGAGTACCATATAGGAATACCAAGCAGCATGCCTAGTTTCTGAAGAAAAGTATTCTTGAATATGTGGAAAAAAATGAAATAGCAGATTATTTTCCAAAATTGCACAGAGGATTTCACTGGGGTGGGATAAAATACATTGGATTAATGAATGTAAGTTAAATGTATTGACCAAAATGAAGATGAAAACATCTGTTGTAGTTTAATTAGGAGATAAACAGAAAAGCACAGCCATTTTTGCCAAGAATTAACTTTCCGCATGCGAGCCCAGATCTCTAATAAGTGAAAAATTGTGTCAAAGCGACAACCTATAAGGAATCAGACAGTTCTGATCAGTGGAGAGATCAGTGGTGGCCATTGATCCATTCTTTAGATGTAATTATAGACATGTTAAAACTGAGCCACCTGGCCTCTTTTAATTAATATCTTGTAATGGGGGGAAAAAAAACATGTGGCATCTGACAATGTGTTTAATTGCCTTTAGCAGTATGTTAACGCCTTCTAAATCAGGTGTTTGTGTCACAAGCAAAGTCCTGAATCAGGCATTGTTGGCAGTGGCTGATTCATTGAGGCATAGACCAAGGTGTTAGATAGTGCTTGGGTGAAAGTCTCACTATTAACGTGTAATGTGGCAAAAAATGCAAATTAGACTTACGGTAAGTATAGTGGAGATCTGTGAAGTCTTTGGGTAGGCGGCTCTGTAAAATTTGTAAAACTATTTTAAAGCCAAAACTGGCTAACAAAACATTATAAATGCAATTATTATTAAAAGGAAATTTTCCAGTACTTCTTAATAATTCTTTCAGATGATTTGGGCATAATTGGTTTCATAAACTATTTGCTATGCTTACTTTAATGAATGTGTTATGAAATAGCAGACTGACTGATACAGGTTAAAGTTATTTTTTATTAGCCCATTGATGGTTGTGCTGTATAAGTTCATTTTGTCCTATTATGGTGATAGTCTTTGTATTTATATTGGCATTAAAAAAATCAATGCCTCTAATTGCTGCAGAATATATTGTACTCGTATTTTGGAGGATAAGATCGTTCTTGAGTACCACTTACATGTGGAAAGTGTTTGATAAAATTAACAAAACTCAGCACTTTCTTTTTTACAGTCATGATGAGTTTATTAAATATGAATTGGGCAGGTTACACATTATTTTGCTGTGTATTGGAGTAGTATACAAAAGTTTCATGTTTTCAAATACTGCCATAAGTTCCTAAAGCCACCTCCAAAGTAAAGGCTGTCAGATGATGAGGATTGGCTCTTGACTAGAATGTGACTAGAATATTCACGCAAAATGAAAAAAATAACATTTTTGTAGCCCTAAGAAATTATTTCACTTCACTTGCCAACCCCCCGGCCTGTGCTACATGCCAGGCACTTCACGTCTCTGCCACTCGCATTGTGACGAGTGGGGCTGAACGCACCCCAAGGAGACGCGGTCACTCCTCCGAAGCCCCCTCTTAAACGGTTATACAATGGGAAACAAAGTTTTTTTTTTTACCTCCTCTTTGCTCGGTCAGCTACTGCTACTGCTGCCGTGCCGTGTGATCTGCATCTGGCGTGGCGCTTCGAACATTTAAAAGCCTGTGCAGCAGCTGTCCTACTCTTTGTCTTTTATTTCCGGCCCTGGGCGTGGTTAAATCTTTTGGCACAAAGACTCGTCTCGCGGGATATGAGTTCTTGATATTTTTTTAGTTTATAATTTAAAAATGGAATAAGAATCTGAAAATCTAACAACATCACGTTAAAGTTCGATAAATTCTGAAAAGAATGATACCAAACTTATATATGTAGGTTTTAAAATTAAATTTTAAAGCTTGACAAAAAATGTCACATAAAATTGTTGCACTTTTAGGCTTAGAATTTTATATATATAGAGTAGATATGTATATATATATATATATGTGTACATATACAGTGGTGTGAAAAACTATTTGCCCCCTTCCTGATTTCTTATTCTTTTGCATGTTTGTCACACAAAATGTTTCTGATCATCAAACACATTTAACCATTAGTCAAATATAACACAAGTAAACACAAAATGCAGTTTTTAAATGATGGTTTTTATTATTTAGGGAGAAAAAAAATCCAAACCTACATGGCCCTGTGTGAAAAAGTAATTGCCCCCTTGTTAAAAAATAACCTAACTGTGGTGTATCACACCTGAGTTCAATTTCCGTAGCCACCCCCAGGCCTGATTACTGCCACACCTGTTTCAATCAAGAAATAACTTAAATAGGAGCTGCCTGACACAGAGAAGTAGACCAAAAGCACCTCAAAAGCTAGACATCATGCCAAGATCCAAAGAAATTCAGGAACAAATGAGAACAGAAGTAATTGAGATCTATCAGTCTGGTAAAGGTTATAAACCCATTTCTAAAGCTTTGGGACTCCAGCGAACCACAGTGAGAGCCATTATCCACAAATGGCAAAAACATGGAACAGTGGTGAACCTTCCAGGAGTGGCCGGCCGACCAAAATTACCCCAAGAGCGCAGAGACGACTCATCCGAGAGGTCACAAAAGACCCCAGGACAACGTCTAAAGAACTGCAGGCCTCACTTGCCTCAATTAAGGTCAGTGTTCACGACTCCACCATAAGAAAGAGACTGGGCAAAAACGGCCTGCATGGCAGATTTCCAAGACGCAAACCACTGTTAAGCAAAAAGAACATTAGGGCTCGTCTCAATTTTGCTAAGAAACATCTCAATGATTGCCAAGACTTTTGGGAAAATACCTTGTGGACTGATGAGTCAAAAGTTGAACTTTTTGGAAGGCAAATGTCCCGTTACATCTGGCGTAAAAGGAACACAGCATTTCAGAAAAAGAACATCATACCAACAGTAAAATATGGTGGTGGTAGTGTGATGGTCTGGGGTTGTTTTGCTGCTTCAGGACCTGGAAGGCTTGCTGTGATAGATGGAACCATGAATTCTACTGTCTACCAAAAAATCATGAAGGAGAATGTCCGGCCATCTGTTCGTCAACTCAAGCTGAAGCGATCTTGGGTGCTGCAACAGGACAATGACCCAAAACACACCAGCAAATCCACCTCTGAATGGCTGAAGAAAAACAAAATGAAGACTTTGGAGTGGCCTAGTCAAAGTCCTGACCTGAATCCAATTGAGATGCTATGGCATGACCTTAAAAAGGCGGTTCATGCTAGAAAACCCTCAAATAAAGCTGAATTACAACAATTTTGCAAAGATGAGTTTGCCAAAATTCCTCCAGAGCGCTGTAAAAGACTCATTGCAAGTTATCGCAAACGCTTGATTGCAGTTATTGCTGCTGAGGGTGGCCCAACCAGTTATTAGGTTCAGGGGGCAATTACTTTTTCACACAGGGCCATGTAGGTGTGGATTTTTTTTTCTCCCTAAATAATAAAAACCACCATTTACAAACTGCATTTTGTGTTTACTTGTGTTATATTTGACTAATGGTTAAATGTGTTTGATGATCAGAAACATTTTGTGTGACAAACATGCAAAAGAATAAGAAATCAGGAAGGGGGCAAATAGTTTTTCACACCACTGTATGTACATATATTGTGGAATGAGCCCCGGACACAGACAGGCAGGCATGTTCTTTTGCACCACCACACGTTTATTTACACTATTACTATTATTTACAATGTCCAAAAAGTGCTCCACAAACCCCAATCTTCCCCAAAGTCCATGCCAACCACACTGCCTCCTCTTCGGACCGTCTCCTTCTCTCTCTCTTTGACCTCATCCTGCTTCCACCCGACTCCAGCCTCGAATGAAGGGAGACGGCCCCTTTTATCCATACCCGGATGTGCTCCAGGTGTGCACCGGCAATCTTCCATCGACATGCCCCAGTGTGGTGGAAGTGCCGGCTGTCTCCCTGGAAGCACTCCGGGTGTTCCCTCTCTTCTTCCCCCCCAGCACTTCCTGTTGTGGTGGAAATGCTGGGGTCCAGGGTCCTCTAGGCATGGGGACACCCCCTGGCGGTGACCACGGGCCCCTACATGGTTGAGCTTCCAAGCCCTGTACCCGTGGCCCCCAATACAACCAGGGCGGTCACCCCCTCATGGTCTGGAGGAGGCATGAGCCCTCCTCCTGTCTCCCCGGGCGTCCCGGCCGGGTAGGAACCCCAGCCAGGTACCACAATATATATATATATATATATATATATAATATATATATATATATATACAAGTCACAGGTCCTTATTCACTACTATAAACTGAATGGCAAAATTTCTGTTAGGCTTTTCAAAGACAAGCTATTTAAACGTACACAGGGTTGTTTATGCCAATACTGATTTTAAAATTTTTCCAAATATTTATAAAATTAGATGACCACTTTTGGAAGGTTCAATTGCCCTGTGGAATGTCCATCAGACCACAAGACACAGCTTTTGAGTGGCCCCTGAAATCTATACTGTATAAACAAGACAGTGATTATGCCGAAATAGAGGCTTATTTTTGTTGGCAATTTTTATTTGTGCTGAAAAATACTGATGAGGAATGCGTTAATTTGCTAACTTGGTAAGTATTTAGCATCAAACCCTAATAAAAAGTGGCCCTAAACTTTCTTATCATAAGGATGAGAATATGGAAAAAGTAAAATGCACAAGTTGGTGCTTGCTGTTATGGGAAGCACAATTTTAGTTAGCAATGCAATATCCTTAACATTAAAAATAATACATTACAAAAACAGATATGCTGTTAAAGTGAACTTAATCATCTCTCAAAATAAACACATTACAGAAAATTCATTTATAGACAGATAAAGTGCTGCAAATTACACAAATGGTTAACAAAATTAAAATACAGTGCTAAAGTTTACTGATCGGTTATATAGCTCCTTTTGCACCTAATGAAAGCTTCATTGTTGTTCATCACACTTACTTATACATAGTAAACCCTTTGCTTCCTGGAGCTGATTGCCAATTTAGAGACCCATACAGAGGTGCTGTTAATCATGTCTCTTCATATAACAGGTCACATACTGTGTTAATGCCTGATTAAAGCACTACAGTTTCCTAAGAGCACAATTGACGGTGTTCTCAGGATTCTGATAAATTATGCGTGCTGTCTGCCCTATCTGATTCACTTTAAAGTACCTGTAATAACATCCCAGAAGTATATGTCCAGCTACTGAGGTGGAATAAACAGAAATATTTGAATTTTATTGTAGTGTAAAAAATGCAAAAAAAAAATTACTTGTACAGTATGCTCAAAATGCACTTAGCATATTAAAGTACACAGATGCTTTTATGAAAACCTAGTACATTGAATTAGATAGACAGATAAAAAAAAATTAATCCCAAAGTAAATTGCAGGGCTATAGCTGCAGACAACAAAGGGCACAGATATACATGTAAAAAAGAATGATAATAATCTTAAATATGCTAATGAGGTACAAATACACTGTGATGAACTGGATTGCCTGCAGCCTTGGCATTATCTGTTCCCAGGACATCAGGATGGACAAGTGCAATGAGGATACATACAGTACAGTACATAACGAGTATAGTGAAAAATATTGAGGTGCATTTTAATTCAAGCAAATCAGTGTTGAAATAAATAAGTGCAGTGCAGGTTGTCAATATATAATAAGCCATTAAGTAATCTATATAATAAGAATAATCTGTAAGTAAATTAGCAAAGTGTTGGTATTTACTAAGTGCAAAGTATTTGGAATTGCACATACGTACAAGTTTTAATTTCACAGTACAGTATGTCAGTCATTGGCACATATATTGCATGTGGCATCATTGTCTGTTAAGATGTCTGCTTGACCAGCTCAGTACCATTCAGCAAACAGAGAACAATACCTTCTTAGATGAGGTGTGACTCATTAGAGAGCCTGATGGCTGAGAGCAGCAACGACCTCACATGGTGCTCCTTGGATCAAAGCAATTGTCTCAGTCTGTTACTAAATATGCTCCTCTGCTTAGCCAAAACCTCACACAGGGGGTTAGAGTCAATGTCCATGACACAGGTAGCTGGTACTGTCAGACTACTCTATATTGCTGAAACATTGTGCCTTTATAGAGCCCTGCTTCCTAATCTTAAAGAAATAAAATGCATATTGCACGCTACAATGAATGAGTAACACATTTAAGGTTGTTTGAAATGATAAGGTCTGTAAGCTGGAGAAGACTGAACATTTTTCTACACAAAAAAGCCTGTAACCCTCCTTGTTGTGTCTGTCCCTCTCTCTGTTTTACCTTCTTATGTCTTTAATTCATTTGCAGAAAGACCTCCAAGAACTCCAGAGTGCCACTATGATTGCTGAGTTGGAAAGTCCTCCATTGACAAACTGAAGTCTGGACTGAGCATACGAGCATGTATCTGTTTAACACTTGGGATTACTCTACATACGATAGCAAATAGGTCTGACCAAGGATGTGAATATAGCCATTTTACATTGACCCTGAGTGAGGCCAAGGGTACATTTGTAAGTGATTGGCTGGCATCCAACCCTGGATTGGTTTCTGCCTTGTACCCAATGCTAATGGACAATGACTTCTCAAAGCTTCTCAAATGTATAACATCATAACATGATGACATTACTCAACCTTTTTAATTTAATATTGTTTTAAGCTTGGTTTTTAATATGACTTTGCCTTGACTAAATCTATATCATAAACTTAAAGGCAGAAAATGATATGGAAATTAAGTTGACATTTAATAGGGGAGATAACTCAGTCACTCTGTTGTTATAGTTGCATTTCAGATGTTGAACCTTTTGTTAGTTTGTACAATAGAAGACGACTGTCTTTCTGGTATGGCCTACACATTTTCATGTTAAATATGAACTTACATCAAGTTTGTCTCCCTATAGCACAGTCCTTATGCATGGCCAATAATGATGATGACAAACCTTGAATAATAGTTTGAATTTTGTCATTGTTAATTTTAATCTTTTATAGAAATTTATGACAACAGTCTTGTTAGCCAGGTTTGTTAATAATGTATCTTTTTCAGAAGCACTAGTGAAAAAGTGTTCAATTTAAAAACAAAGCCTAACCAATAGCTTGTGTCAATTCAAAGATCATTGACTATAAAGAAAGAGGCTTTTGAACTGAATGCATTTTATTTATTCATTACTTGTGTTTTAAAACCTGTGCCTTATTCATTTTTCTTGCTATGGTAGTTGCCTTTTTTGCTGCTGTTTGAGTAGTTTGAGGTATAACCCATAGCTTTTATGTTAGGCTTAAGCTAGCCATATTTTAGCATCACCACTGCTGTAGGCCTAGGGTTCCACCCCCTTAAGCACCATTTAAAATGTACATTATCTATCTATCTATCTATCTATCTATCTATCTATCTATCTATCTATCTATCTATCTATCTATCTATCTATCTATCTATCTATCTATCTATCTATCTATCTATCTATCTATCTATCTATCTATCTATCTATCTATCTATCTACTGTTAGTCCAGGTTTCAGAGGCTATTCAATTCAGTGTTTCTCGACAACTTTCTTTGGCATTTTGAGCAGATGAAGCTGCAAACAAATCACACCTGGGCAGTTCTGGTGAGCAAGGTGTGCCAAACTATTATCATGAATACATATTTGTTTTCAGTTGCTAAATAATATTCTTTTTGGATGCAGTTTCTGTACTTGGTCTGTCCAAAGCATTACTGGGTTATTTGTAATTTTTAGTGTATGCTCTATTTAATGAGCTGATTAAACAAAAAAAATCATTTATTTATACAGACACTATTGTACCCTGTGGGTTAAACCTACTAGCAATAGCTTTTTGGTATCCATCTGTTTGTATCACTCAGCTGCCTGTAAGGTGTTTGCATTGCTAACCATGCCTCAGCACATTGGTCACATTAACAAACATGCCACACAAATAAAACTTTATTTTGACTGGCTGTAGTTCAGGAACTGGCCCTGTTTCAAATCTTTGATTATATTCTTCTGTACAACATAATGCTGTGCATGGAAAAGCATTGGTTCAGCTTTGTGTTTTTTTAGCTTTGGCTGTACATAATGAATGCCAGCCATTTTTCATAACATATGCTGGTCTTTTTAATAATGCAGTTGTACTGGGACTTTTCATTACTCTCAGACAGGAGTGTAAGAAATTTCCTTCCCAACTTGTTAGCATTTCCAGCCTGTTTTTAGGTTGGTCATACTCATATTTCCCCAGTTTTAATTGGCATAGCTGTTTCTCGGAAAGGGGTGAAATAATTGAAAATTACCTCTGACTCTCCTGTGCATCCCTAGGTATCAAAAGAAATAAATGAATGTCTACGTGCTAATATTAAATGACCATGTACTATGTTCTTTATGATTAAAAATGTCTTTGTTAAAAAAAGAGTCTCTTCAGCCGTAGAAGGCAGAATGAAGCAGGGCAAGGAGCTCCTTAAGGTTTGTTATTGAATTTGGTCCATTTGGTCATGCGATAGACTGGCATTCCATCATAGGATGTTTCCTGTTTAGCTCCTGGTGCTCCAATGACTCTGGAAGGTATTTAAGATGCTGTGGTAACCAAGATTTTGGAAATTAGAAAAATTGTTAGTGATGTTAGTGAGCATACACATCTTTTTAGGGAGTCAGGATCACATCTGTTTTTCACTTGTCATGCAGGCGTGTCAGTGGATCACCTACCAGGCTAATCGGAGATGACAGCTAACAGTCTTGTCTCTGAGACAGGATCTTCAGTGCTGAGAAGATGCCCAATTGGGGTAACTGAGACAGAGATGCCCCACCACTTCTGGCCCAGACAGCATAAAAGTGGATGTCCCCGAAAAGTGGCATCGTTTTATGGATTAGTGCAATGGCCTGTGTAGAGCTCCCCTAAAGCCTGGCCTTTAAAGTGCCATTTACAGGTCAATTCTGAGGCAATTGACTTAATTTCTGTTGCAGTGCTCTCAAACATTTCTGTTTCAAAGCTGTTTTTGTTTTGTGCATTAAACAAGGCAGTCTGGTTGGTACCCCACCGTTTATTTGGGACTTTGTCAAATTTTTCTCTTGGAACACACACCTAAGAGTTAGTCTATTGAGCTTTGTATTTTAGTTGTTATGATCTTTTGGCTTTGACTCCTGCTCGTTATTTTGACAGTGATACTTCTTTTAATCTCCTGATTCCTTTCTCTTCATTTTGTACACTGCTTGTTCATGGTGACAGAACACTAACTTCCAAAAGTGCAAAAGTCCAAGACTGATGTAAAGCTATAAATCCTAGAAATGGATTTATATGATTACTGTAGCCCAGCTAGAATCAAATCGTTTGGGAGACCATGTCAATTGAGTTCTTCCTGGAGCCACATGCAAGTATGTGTTGTTTCAGATATTGTGATGCCCTATCCCCGACACAGACAGGCAGGACAGGACTTTCCCATACAGCACACGATTTATTTATTTAAACACAGTCCAGCACAAGCCCATGCCACAGTCCTTTTGCCGCCAGTACTTCCGCCTCCACTCCTCCTCAAGAGCTTCGTCCACTTCCTCCCGACTCGGGCCATTGAGTGTTGGTTACTGGCTCCTTTTATAGGGCACCCGGAAGGTGTCCAGGTGCCCAATGAGCTTATTCCGGCAGCACTTCTGAGTGTGACAGAAATGCTGCTAAATAGGGCCCTCTAAAAGTCCAGGTGCCCCCTGGCACACAGTGGCTATTGACTTAATCGGACAGGGTGGTGGGACCACATTAGGATAGGTTGTTGAAAAAAATCAAGTGAATAACTATACTTAAAATCACAAGAGGCCATATTATGTAGTACCTTTGAGCACTGTTCCATGACTGGCTACAAAGACGTCTCTTACAGGCTTCATTTGTCAGAATTTTTACTGTTAAACATGTGGTTTAAAATTTTGAATGACATACTGCTACACTTGAAACATGAAGTTCAAATGTGAAGTTGTTATGTAATTGTGAAGCCCCTAAAGAAAGTAATTTCTCTAATTTATAAAACAAGCATATTTTACACAATAGGTTTCAAATTACTTAATATCCCATGTTTAGGAACTAGATACACCCTGTGATCCCTCAGTATAAATAATGGAAAGTCTCCACATCCAAGGCTGTTTATTTTACATTTTGCATTGTCAAACAGTTCTGGTGAAATACTCCACCCAAAAATGATTTTTTTATGTTAGTTACCCCATCTATTATGTAGTGATGGCCAAGAAAAATATTTAATCTCATGTTGTCATGCTGAACAGAGAGAGAAAAAATAGGATAATTTTTCTCCAAAAGTCTGTCTTGCCTGCATTTTGAGCATATGACTGGATAACTGACATGTGGATTAGGCAGTACGAGAAACATGACATTTTTTTTTCTTTTTTCCAGGGATGTTTTTCACATAGGTTGCCATTTTACAGCACTGGTTGTCATTGAGTTATGTTATATCATAAACTTTTTTTTATAATATTCTCCATGAAAACTTGAGATTAAAGTTTTTTTTTCTCAGTCATCACTGCATACTATATAGGGTAAGTAACATATCAACAAACATAATTTCTGGGTCAAATAGTCCTTGTTGGTGTTACCAGTGTTGCCAGAAGGATGTGTTTCATCTCGTAGGGCACTCTGGATATCATCGAGGAGGAGTTGCAGCGCATGGCTTGATGACAACTCTGGTCTGTAGTGGGAACTCAGAAGGATGGCTGCGAGGGCTCTGAGGGCAGATAAGGAGGTGTTTGTTAGAGGAATTTGTGAGCAAGTGATGCACAATCTATGGTCTAGTAACCCACGTCTTGCTTACAGAGGAGTCGAAGCATTACACTCATCCAAATCTCTTCCTCGGAGAGTCTCAGTCAGGGTGGCTAATTGCTTACGGATGACACTGCAGTTATGACCCGATGGGCTGGCTACTTCAAGTAGCTGTTTAAAGCTGATCCTCCGGCTAAGACGTTGGATATCTCTGGGTCCACGGTTCTTGAGGCTGATCTTCCAATTAGCTGTGAACCACCCAATCTCACTGAGATTGCAGTTCATGAACCAGCTGAGGGTAGGGAACATTCAGGGATCTATGTTATCTGGGTGAACTTCTCCAGGCTGATGGTAAGGGTGTCCTCCTGGCATTGAAAACAGTCTTTGCTTCCATTTGAGAGAGGGGCATCATCTCAACTGACTGGAAAACGGGACTTGTCATCCTTTTCTGAAAGAGAAGGGTGATCACCTGGATTGCAGGAACTACAGGGGGATAACACTGCTCTTGGTGTTGGGTAGGGTCCTTGCTTGGATCATCCTCAATAGAATCACTTGCTCACTACCAGGGGCCAGAAGAGTCTGGTTTTACACCTACAAGTCTACCATTGGCCACATCCTGGCACTGAGGGTTCTCATGGAGCACAAATGCAAATATCGGTAATGTTTCTTTGCAGCTGACTTCCTTAAAGCATTCAACTCAGTTAATTGAGCTGCCCTGTTGGGGACATCTTGAGACTTCACGGGATCCCTCAAGGTTGCTGGATATCTGGCCGGGCTGTATACTGGTACTGTGAGTGCTGTGCAGAGTACAGGCAGAACCTCTGTGTTTTTCCCAGTTGATTCTGGTGTTCGTCAGGAGTGTGTTCTTGCTTCTGCTTTGTTCAATGCTTGCATGGACTGGGTGTTGGGGCAAGGTTGTGGGGTTCAGCGGCTATGGGGCATCTGTTGGTGAAGAAAGTTTCACTGATCTTGACTTTGCTGACGATGCTGTGATCTTCACGGAGTCAATCGAGGCTCTGATCGGGGATTTTGAGAGACTGAGCGAGGTGTCTGAGTGTCTAGGCTTCCGAGTGTTGGGGATAAAAACCAAGATCCAGGCCTTTAATGATCTCTTAGACACAGCCATCAGTAGTGTGTCTGTTTGCGGAGAGAGATTGTCGCCCTTGTTGAGAGGTTTACTTACCTCGGCAGTGACATTTATATCTCTGGTGACTCTTCCTCTGAAGTCAGTAGACAGAATGGGAGAGCATGGGGGGTCATGAGGTCGCTGGAAAGGGATGTGTAGCGCTCCCGATATCTATGCAAAAGGACGAGGGTCCAAGTCTTTAGAATCCTGGTGGTTCCTGTCTTGCTATATGGTTGCAAGACATGGATGCTATCCAGTGACCTGTGATGATGACTTGGACTCCTTTGGTACAATGTCTCTTTGGAGAATCTTTGGGAGTCCCAAATGAGGCACATTACCTGCATTGTGAGGGAGCATCAGTTAGTGCACTACGACCACGTGGCGCGATTGCCTAAGGGTGATCCGGCTCACAGGATCCACATTGTTCAGTGACTGGACCAAGCCAAGGGGATGCCCATGTAACACCTGAATGCAGCAGATAGAGGGTCATTTCCGGAGGATGGGACTGGACCACGTATCTGCATGGGAGTTTGCCAACCTGGATCCCAAGCTGTTTCATTGTGTGGTGGGTGTGCCAACGTGCTGTTCTGGTGCATGCTCCTCAACCTGACCTGCCCTGAATGTTATAAATTCAGCTTTTAAGAGGCTGGTTTTGCTGTATTCTTTCTTTGTGTCCAATAATTTTTCCTACTTATGAAAATGTTTTTATGTATTCTTTAAGTTGTAGAGTTTAAAGTTCCTCTTTCATGTTGTTATTTTTCATGTATCCCTTGTTATTTAGCATTTAATTGCATTAAACCATTTTGAATTGGTATGATCCACCACTATTTTGTTCCACAGTTGCCATGATGTGTGGATGAGTTACCTAGGGAATGGCTACCTGAAGTTGTACTGGGTGACATCAGCTATGCAATATTATTTAAACTGGTGTCACACAAAAAGTAACCGCCCAAAATTCTGGATATTTGAAATCGACTTTTTCACAGTGTTTTAGATACCCCTCTAATTTTTAGGGCCACAGACGTGTGTATTTTCTTTAACTTTGATTCCCAGATTGCATTTTGGGTTTAGTTTTTTTGGTTTATTGATCTCTTGGTTTTAGACCTTAATTTGTTTCCTGACACAGAACTTTGATTCATCCTTCCTTGTCTGTTCATTCCTGGTCAGAGCACTCAAGCTGAATATCTTTTGTTGTGGCTACTAGGAGCTTTCTGTAACAGTGCAGAAGGACCCAGTTTAATAATTGAGTGGCAGAGATTTTAGGGATGTTACAGAAGGAAATTCAATTGTAGCCAGTGTTTAAACGCTAAAGGTCATAGATCGCTTTTCAAATTTTAAGAAAGGGTTTGTTAAATTCAAAGTTGCCAATCAAATTTCAGGTGTAAGCAGAAAGTTCCAAAGTTAAAAAGCGCTCTAATTTTTTTGTACACCAATATTAAGGTGCTGTTTAAATTCAATGCCAAAGGTCATCTTTTATGATGATTTAATGGAGTGTGTTTAATGTGTATCACATGCCTATCAGCCATGTAGCACATCCCCAAACTATGCGACTCTTCAATTCCACCCGGGGGGGTAAACGTTAACATTTAACATTATACAAAGTTATTGTCTGCTTTTTACCTACATTATTATCAATCTTTAATTTAATATTATTTATTGTATCAGTATGCTGCTGCTGGATAATGTGAATTTCCCATTGGGATTAATAAAGTATCTATCTATCTATCTATCTATCTATCTATCTATCTATCTATCTATCTATCTATCTATCTATCTATCTATCTATCTATCTATCTATCTATCTATCTATCTATTAAATCCACAAAATGGTGGTCCTCACAAAAAATAATTTTAAAAAGATGCAAAAAATGATGCTACTAAACTAATGGTAACAGTAATAAATAATATTATAAAAGCAGAATGGAAACTTTATTTATGCAATTGTAATACTGTCTTGATCCAAGAGAGCTGGGTTCAACTAAGATTAAACAGCAGTTAGAACTTAAATAGGCTTAAGGCAAATTGACTAAACTGCGTCTCAGTTTAATTTGGAATGCTGACTACTGTTAAATGTGCATTGTTTTTTTCTTTTATGCATATCTGTTCTTATTGCAGTATGAAACAGTGGTGCAATGTTTAGTTTCAGGACCAGTAGTTGATTCCTGATTAACTGATTGTCTGTATGAAGTTTGCATGTTCTCTCTATACCAGTGTGGCTTGTCTCCAGGTACTCCTAGTCTCTTCCCACATCCCAAAGCTGTGCAAGTTACACTGACTGGCTACTCTATAAGTGAGTACGTGAGAGTCCATGAGTGTGTAATAAGATGAAATGGCCTCCTGATCTGGTTTATTTTTTTGTTTTGTGTATGTTGCCATAGGTATAGTCACATAAGTTTCCATAATGACAATAATTGCATCCAGAAAATGTACAAAGCAAAGTAAATATAAAACCTATAAGATATGTCACTCTTGTAAACCTAAGACAATTTGTCATAGAAATTCTCCACATATAGTATACTAGTCTTTAAAAGTCTCTTTACTAGATAGATAAAATGATACATTTTATGTCAAAATCTCCTTTATACAGTATAATTCATTCACACCAGAATTCACAGCTCAATTGTTAAAGCACAATATGGCACAAACCTTCATAATATTTACCATCTGTGGGCTTTGGCCTTCTCTCTGCTACAGAGCTCCACTACGCAACTCTATGTAGTGTGATGGTCTATTATCATTCTAACTTCCGTTTTCTTTTAGTCTTTCATGATGTTCTTTTGTTCTGACTCAAGGCTTAGCTTTTTTACCATTCATTATCAAAGTTACATTGTGACTATTAATTTTGTCCGCAGTGTTACTCTTGCTGTTGTAGTGCATAGCAGAGTAGATTTTACTAAATTTTTTTTTTTTTACAAAATTATAGCATTTTTGGAAATTTCCCTTTCTGAAAGGTTTTGTTAATAATAACAACCGAATGACTAATTAATTTATTAATAAAAATATTACATTCTGTGATTAAAGCACAATATGAAATCCAATGACTATAACCCAAACTAATACTCTGTGGTGGTTTCACCTGAATGTTGGAGCCCGGCATCTCCTTATAAAAGATGAAATATAGTATGATTATAAAAAGCGTATGTTTATCCATCTAATCTCCCACTCCTCCATGCATTTTCTAAGCTTCTTTTTTAATTTCAGGGTTGTAAGAAGCCTTTGCTGTTGAGTTAATAGGTTTTCTTCTTGTGGCTTGACTTCACTGACCACAGCAATCAACTTGTGGTTTACTTTGATGTGGTGCTACAGTATACCTTCTATGTATTAGAAGTTTTTGCTTTAAATTGACTTGCCCTGTCCTTGCACCGTGACTTGTTTTCATAATTATTATTTCGAAAGAGAATGAAAGAGACTGTTCCTGATCTTTTCCAGAGCTGATTTTGTTATTCACAAACTTACTAGGCTGCATCACAGTGGTCTTATTTAAAATATGCAAATAATATGTTGTATACAGAATATTGTTTGGCTGCACTCTTGGCCTTAGAAAGCAAGGCCAGCTGTCTCCAAACTGCTTATAGGATTTCTTAGAACAACTGCTAGGTATTTGCTTTTTACCAGATGAAACCTCCGTTTGAAATTGTGCTTTCTGCATTGAGATGCCTCCTGTATTTTTTATCATGTGGTGTTCCATTACTGGGTTTGGGTGTAAGGAGTTTTGGATTGTATATGATCATTAATCAAGACACAAAGATAAGTGATGAATCTGTGTTCTGACGTTGTCTGGTTGGTTGTACCTAGAACAAATAAAACAAGCTGATGTAAACACTTTTAACATTTGTTTTTATTTTGACTGTTCCTTTTTCATTCAACTACCCTGTGAACTCCTGCTCCTCTGCCAGGCACTCATAAAAGGATGACTCTGGTCATGCACAATCAAGGCAGAGTACAATAATAATTATTTCCATTTAGTTAGTAAATTTTGAAGTCAACCAGAAAGTAGAACACTGCAAAATGAAAACATAGGTGCTTATGCTGGTCCTTTGATGCTCTGAGCTTATCAAGTAGTAAGCTGTGAGTCCAAAAGCTGTTGCCTATCAAATGACCTAACAAGGAAGCCAAAATCTGAGAACATTAATCACCACTTTATGATTTAGTGTGTTAATCCAAGGTTTCTACTTTTCTTTCCTATGAAGGAGCACGCCTTCAAGGATAACAGTGCTCCTGTCCACTGACTGTATGTGGTCAACTAACTGTTTAATGAGCTTGATACTGAAGAAATCCATATGCCATTGCCTTTGAAGTTACTAAGTCATGCAATTCATGGAATGACATCAGAAGCAGCCTTGTTTATCTCTTTCCACATAAAGTGAACTAATTCAATTTGCTGTGGTAAACAATGCTAGCATACTTCCTGCAAAATTTCATGGATTTCTTTGTGATACACAGAACCCATTTTTGTAGCCCACAGTGACCGAGCAGCATATTTTATTTCTTCATATTACTCAGATCCCATTCTTATTTTGAACATATGAATTAAAAAAGTGTTTATTTTGCGAAAGTCTGACAACATCTCATTGCTATTTCCAGCTATGTTTTATGCTGATAATGGCATAGTTGAAGCATTGCAAACAAAGCAAGAAAGACCACTTCTGTGCTGCATATTTCATCATCACATGTTTACATACATATGTAGATATATGTTGTCATGGGTGCCAGTTTCTGTTTAACTACCCTTGGTCATGACTCAGTAGGCGCATATACTGTACAAAAGTGGATATGTGGAAAAAATGTTGATGGAACATTTAGGCTGTGACAAAGAAACTTATCTAAATGAAAAAACCAAATAGCAACCTAAACTCTTGTCTTGGAGAAGACTAAAGGTCAATAGCTGCATTCATCCACTGTCATACCCAAAGTCCACTATAGTGACAGAAATGATGTTTCATTGTTTGTGGAAATTAGGCCACATCCACTGTCACGGTTGGTGACAAAACTTATTCCTGACATTTCAAATAAATAATGTTTATTAAAATGTTACATTTTTCTGTTGTTATATTTTATTTAATTTACTAAAGTTGTTACATAATCATTTAACTTTTAACATTTATGTATACTTATACAGTATATTTGAACTAGAGGCATCCCCACTGATTACTTCGCTCGCCAGCCACTTTGCATCTCTGCTGCTCGCGTTGTGAAGAGTGGGGCTGAACGCACACTAAGGAGATGCGGTCGCTCCTCTGAAACCCCCTCTTGAACGGTGATACAATGGGAAACAAATACAGTTTTTTTTTTTTTTTTAACTCCTCTTTGCTCGATCAGCTGCTGACTTTGCTGCTGTAGCCGTGCCACGTGATCTGCATCTTGTGCGGTGCTTCGAACATTTAAAAGCCTATACAGCAATCATCCTACTCTTTGTCTTTTATTTCCAGCCCTGGGTGTGGTTAAATCTTTTGGCACAAAGTCTTGTCTCACGGGACGTGAGTTCTTGATATTTTTTAGTTTATAATTTAAAAATGGAATAAGAATCTCAAAATCTAACAACATCACAGTAACGTTAGATAAATCCTGAAAAGAATGATACCAAACATATACATGTAGGTTTTAAAAGAAGCCCGATTTAAAGTGTGACAAAAAGTGACATAAAAAACATCACCGTTGCACTTTTAGGCTTAGGATTTTATATATATAGAGTCAATATACTTCATAATAATCCTGTATTATTTACATTTCTTGATTAACAACATAAATTACAATAAAAAAATTACAAATGAATCACACCACTCTGAACTTTATTCAGCAGTGATTTAAATAAAAAAATAAACCAAACCTGTGCTCACTGTCTTGTCTGATTTCTACACACTAAACTACATAGTGTGAAAAGAACGGCACAGATTGACATTTCATTTAACAATAATTGAAATAAAATGCATTTAATGATTGTCAAAACCCAAAATAATAGAAGCCAAAATGATAGAGCAGGTGCTCAGAAATCTAACCATTAAGCCTTTCCTTATTTAGATTGTGAACCAAAAAGTGTTTTTTAAGTGTTTTATCCAGGTATCTGGACAACAGTAGCAGTGGCAGTAATAGCAGTAGTAGTTGTTGTTGTAGTATTAGTAGCATAGCTGCATGTAATACTGTGACCCAGTCATAAATATCACTAGTGCAATGATGCAAAATGCAGCAATCATGTAATTGGCAATGAAACTAAAAAATGTAAGCAATATTATATTAGGTATCAAACGTGTCCTGAAATGGCGGTAAATGGAAGAAAAACAAATAAACAAAATTATATTGCGACGATGCATAAAATATGACGATATAATTTAATAGACATTGAAAGTTATAGTAAAAAAGAACCTGAATAATTCAGACTTATATGTCTACAAAAATGACGATCATGACAGTACTGACCTGAAAATGGAACTTAAACAGTGGTCTCATGATAACTTTTAGAAAAGCATGCTTTGTTTACCTGACACTGCACTGTCACATGGAAGTGCCTAACTATGCATGCTTTCTTCTAAGAAGCACAACAGCACACCAGTTTTGGAAAAAGAAACAGAATAAACACGCAGAGTAGGAAAGTAAACATGGCCCAACAATTGCATGTACTAAAGGTCAAAGGACAGCATGCTCAAAAAATAAAGCATGATAAAACTAAAGCTAGGAACAACCACACAACTAAATAAAGCCTGATGATCTTACTGTGTTTCTTTGCACCTTTTTGAAATATCTGTTACAGTTGCCACGTCCTGCATATGCATGCTTACACAATGGTATGTGCACATATAATGTCTGTCAACAAGATGCCATCACAACAAAACAGCACACCAATTAGCCAGCATAGAAACATAAAAAAAAAAATGAAACTGGGGCCAAAATGTACCAAAAACAAGTGGTAATCTTTAGTTTTCCACATCCTAAAACACAACATTTCTGTCTCGCCTTTGGATTAAGGAAACTTTGCAATGATCTGCAACTTTCTCAGAAAAAAAAAATCTAATTAGGTAGGACTGCACCTTTAAATATTTAATTTCAATTTGGACTATTCTTTTTGTTCTGGTGAAATTACTAATTCTTGGTAATAATCACTTCTTGCACTATTATGAAATATCAGTCCCTCGCTATAAAATCATTGATCTCATTCTTCTTCAAATACCTTCCCTGTTGTTTTTTTGTGCAGGTATTAGTATATTAATTCCATCCATCCATTTTTCCAACCCGTTGAATCCGAAACCCAGGGTCACGGGGGTCCTGCTGGAGCCAATCCCAGCCAACACAGGGCACAAGGCAAGAACCATCCTGGGCAGGGTACCAACCCACCGCAGGACACACACAAACACACACCCACACCACCAAGCACACCCTAGGGCCAATTTAGAATCGCCAATCCACCTAACCTGCATGTCCTTTGGACCCCTGTGGGAGGAAACCGGAGCGCCCAGAGGAAACCCACGCAGACACGGGGGAGAACATGCAAACTCCACGCAGGGAGGACTGGGAAGCGAACCCGGGTCTCCCTAACTGCAAGGCAGCAGCGCTTACCCACTGCGCCACCGTGCCGCCCTATATTTAATTTGCTACTGTTAATCTGCTGTGCTTTACTACATAATAAAAGAGTGAAATTGACCACACCCAATAAAGGGTGACTATGTTCATCTAGCAGGCATTCCTCAAGAGACATAAGTAATTCATTAGAAATGTAATATTTTTAAGATTTGGGAGTGCTAGATAAGATCTACTTAATTAATTGCATTTTAAACAAAATGAACCCTAGATGTTGATTTATTGTGCCTTATATTGGTCAATAATTATACTAGTATAAAATAAGTATGTACAAAATTTGCATTACTTAAATATTTGTTACAAGTAGTTAACTACAGTAAGCAAACTTTTCCTGCCTGTGAAAGCTTCAACCACAGCTGAATTGCAGGTTTTGTTTTTTTCTTTTTAAGGTCATCCTGAAAGATTTCTTTTCTCACAGCATTTAAAATATGAAGATCTGGCAGGTAATCCACTTTTTTGTATCTTTCTTCAAAGGGATTAATTATGCTGTTTTCTTGCCTAGCAGTAGGCTGCAACACAATCCAGGTCCACCTGCTGTTCTCTGAAACTTATTTACAGATACCCCACTGATACCGATCTCTGCAGCAGCTCTTGCTCCCCCCATTATTCACTTTGGAGCTGCAGTACGAGAATCTTGTGGAACTCATGGTAAAAATCAATATGCAGGTTTCTCACTCTTTTATAAAGTGGGTCTTTGTTCTCTAGGTAATTGGTGGAAACTTATGATAACCATTATTTTTGGGACTTATCTCTTCATTACATACAATGCCCTGTACTGCATTTTTTCAAAATTTCAATTTGTAGCCTGATTTACTTAATAAGCTGTTTCACAGCTGCTTATTCTTTCTGTACAGAAACTGTTTAGTGATTCCTTTATTTTTAAGTTTATTGAATTTAATTGCATGCATATTGTAGGACAGATGAGTCTGGAATTGTGTGTGTTCAGTATTTCTTGTTTGATTACAAGTCTCCAAATGAACATACACTTTATATTAATTTATCTATGGCATTGAATGAATATTATTAACTATTCAAGAGTTTTGCATTTTTGATGTGTCTGTTTTACTTCTTTTCTTTTCAAGGTCCAAGAAACTAATATGGAGGCATATAAGAACCTGTTGTCTTTTTAATCTGAGTCAGTTTGTGGCAAATTATTTATAATAATAATTAATAATAATAATAATAACCCTCACCAGAAATAAACACAACTATGTGGATTCAAATACTGTAATAATAATATACCAGCTTTGATAAGTTTCATTTCTTTACTTGTACATTAACAGATTGAGTGAAGAAAAAGCAATGAAGTAAAATTTGCAAACAAGTGATAGCTTCTGAGTAGAGGATTATTTACAATAATAAAAAAAACTTAAGTACTAATTTAAGTGGCTTTTGCTGTAAAAGTAAAACTTAGAATATCACTTTTAAGATGCATCAGATGTTCTATCTAATATTACCAGAGTTGCTTAAACTGTCCTGCTGGTAGAGATTGGACTAACTTTAAAAGTATGTCTGCTGTATATATCGTCGTTTTTGTTATTTGGTTAGTCTTCCTTATAAAGGAAGGTCTACCACCTTTGTTCTGATACAGCTCATGGAAGTGGCATTCACAATAATTGCCACTACTCCACACAATCAAAGACAAATCAATGTTCACCTCCTCTATGGCACCTATGGAGCATGATTAGGTTAAAAAAATTAAATCTGACACAGCATGGCCAGCTCGCACATTATTCTAATGGGACGAATTTTATCAAATCTATCACATAATTGTGTGATATATTCCAAAATATCAGAGGAGGGTAGTGCCTCCCCTTTCCAACCTTCTTTTAATATACCCAAAATACTCCGGGGTTGTCGTCCATATAGCAATTCAAAAGGGGAAACCCCATAGAGGCTTGCGACACCTCCCGGTAGGCAAAGAAGTACCCTCTTGCCGAAGGTTCCAAGGGGTCGACAAGATCGATTATGATCCTTTCGAAAGGGACATCTATAAGGGTTATAGGGACAAGAGGAGCATGGTCCCATCGGGGAATCTGACGCATTTGACACTCCGGATAAGAAACGCAAAAATGTCGGACCTCCTTGTTAATTCCTGGCCAGAAAAACCGGAGTTTGATTCTCTCCAGCGTTTTTTCGGTGCCCAGGAGGTGGGCATGACACCCAGCTCACAGACCTCCTGCCGGAAGGTTTGTGGTACTAACAACAGTGACCTCACCTCACCCTCGTGTTCCCGCTACTCGATATAACCGATCATTTTGTAATACACACTGGGGCCCTTGTGGTACAGGATTTGTCTTTTTGGAGACAATCACATTCCTGGCAAACTTAAGGGAATCATTGTTCCACTGTTCAAACTTAAAGGATGACAGTGAGCATTTAATCTGAAAGTGTAGAGTGCTCAGAGGATCATGTTCGAAGTCAGTGGGTGCGTTTCGACTGCGTTGGCTTCCTCAGAGGGCATTTCCGGGTTAGCTGTCAAGGTTGTCGCTCCCACATTGACGTCATCAAAGTTTGCTCGGTTACACGGCATGGGGGCAGCCCGGCTATAAGGTTCTCTTTCTGTTACAAGGCCCAACCCTCTCCCAGAAGTGATACTAGCCATACCGCTTTTATTGTGAGACCTGTCCCGCCCCAGTATAACTGGAGAAGGTGGGTCAGCCATCACTGCCACCAACAGCTTCTTTGGTTCACCCTGCCAGGTTTATAACACAGTTATTTTCTGGTCTCTCCATGTATGCAAGTCACACTGGTTCTTATCTTTGAAAACTGTCATGGTAGGACAAAACAGTGAGCAACAATTGTAATGTTACTCCTGGAATCTAACATAGCAGCCTCACGATGCCCATTACATTTTATTGAAATAATTTAGCTACTTCCTTACTCTGTTTGTTGTTGAAAACAGATATATTGAAGCATTTGCAAACTCATTAGGAAACATATGTTGCTGTAATAATGGTGTAATTCATTTGAAAAACCATATTTAAAAATATTTAAGACAAAGTAAATAAATTGCACTGATTAATTATTTGTGGCCTAACTTATACCTTATCTGTCTTCATAACTCAAGTGTGAGTTAAGTTAAGTGACCATTTTTACTATTCTTTCATAAATGATTGCATCCTTGAGCTCCACCCCTAGAATATATTTCTATTGGCTTTACTAAAGCATAGTCGATGCTGTTATACTGGCAGTGAGTTATACCTTAGGAGTCTATTTCCTGTTTTGAATAATAAATATTGCTTTATTAAGAATAAGTTTGTTTTCCACTTTTCTCTTTTAGTAATATTCATGTGAGAGAAATGCTTAAAAAGAAACCAAAACATTAACTGTTTTTATTAAATGGCCATTGTTATTTGTCTATTTATGGCTCCACTGTCATTATGATATTAATCCTCTTCATGGGCCTCCAGTGTGGCAACAGTTTTCTTATTTGGGGCCTCTGGTTAAGAATCCCTGAATCATATACAATACTGTATATAAACATCAACATGAGGTATCTTACAGTGCTGATTTTGCATATGGGAAAAAATTACCTCTTGTGTACTAAAATATGTGAATTACAAGAGTCTTGCATTTGGTGTTTAAAGTATATGTCTCTTGTTTCATAAGCAAGTAATCATGGTTGCGGTGGATTAACTGTGGCATAAGAAGGAGACTGGTCCTGGTACATGTTGACTAGGCAAGAGTGAAGACATATTGTTTTCTACTGTTATAAATTCAATAATAGCACAATAATCTATTTTGTTCTTCACTTGAACACAGATATGCAAGTGCACACAGAATATATCTCTCTTATATTGGCTTTGTATCCTAAAACTCTTTATATACAAGAAAATAATTTATAACAGTAAGTAGCTAAAGAGCCAGCCAAAGACCTACATTCTCATGTTTAGTTCTAATGGTGTAACAAACTCATGAGCAACTGCGTCAGGTAATCTAACTTTTATAATCCTTTGACCTCAGACTGTATTACAACATAAGCCCTCTGTCTCACCCATTATTGTGCTTTACAGCAAGAGAAACTGACAGTAACATTACACTAAAATTCCAAAGCAGTAACACTAAATAAAAAAGCTTGACAAACATAAAACTCAAAACCTCCATAATCACTTCTTCTGTGTTATATGTTTGTCTGTTTTTTCTTTTACATTTTTATGTTGATATGTTTAAGCGATTATGATATTTATATAATCCATATACTATTATTAATAAACTACATTGCTCTATTTCTAATAATTAGCGTGCTTCATTACCTGGATATAATTCCCCATCTTCAGAGAAGGGAAAGAAAAATAAAGTTTTGAGCTTTACTGAAATGTCTCATTAATTGTCAGCATTGCCAAAAACAAAGCTTCTGATTAACTAATTAATTGTTTAATGCCAATTGATTCATTAATCTAACCTACTATAAATATATTTACAGTATATATATAAATATTTAACAGATGGCAAGCCTCTGTATTGTCACAGATTCAGGAATCTGCCAGCTACAGGTTGCACTTCTTCTTTAATTTTTCCGTTTTTTTGGTTTCTTAACATCTACAATCCCTTTTAGGTTAATCTGCATGTGTAAACTGATTTGATTTAATGTGGGAGAAAGTGTGTAACTTCTCCAAATCTATTTCCTCCCTTTAGCCCAATGTTGCTAGGTTAGGATCCACATCTCCACAGGTCTGTAATAGAGAAAGCAGTTTCAGAAAATAAATGGACATTGTCGTGTAAGGCTGGAGAAGATCAGTCCTAATCCCTTCCAGCTCTGGCTTATGCACTTTGGGAATTGGAGTGATTTTTGTGTTCCTTGTCTATTCATCTGGCTATTCAGCTTGCCATATACTGTATATCCTAGAGGAGGACGACTCATGAGCTCCTTCTCATTCCATAGCCCTGGATGAGATACATGTGGCTACATGCAAGGATAACTGGTCTTGTTCTGCATTTTAATAGCAGTGGGCTTATGTTGTTACAACTGGGGCCTGCAAGACTGACATGTATACTGTTTACCGGGAATGGTTTAAATGGTAATAAATGTTTTAGGAGTACCGATTTTTATCATCTTTACAAAGATCCAGACACTTAATCATTCATCTATAGGTGTAACATCTAAAAATCCATCGGCTATTTTGTAACCCACTTGTCCTTGTAATTATCATCACAACTGTATAAACAGGCAACTAAGAAAACACTAAAATTCATCAAAAGCCTTACTACGGACTTGAATTTGAGGGTTGTATGTTTTCCTTTTAAATCTGTTCAAGGTCTTTTTTGATATTTTGTTCAGGTGCAGTAATTTCAGATGTCTTTGGCATATACTGTACAAGGGGTTAGGGCTGTGAGTGCTTCCATTTTTTATTTATTACTATCATTATGGCTTTTCTAAAGCTGAATCTGTAACTTCTGTCTTTGCATCCCTGTCATTAGTTCTTTAGAGTTTGTGCAGCCGTTTTACTAGTCTGATGTTTGAATAAGAGTAATGCACAATGACTACCAGAGGTACTGTATCTCATAGGGAGGATGATTCCTATTCAAATACGAATTGGATTGCATTGCAGGATTTTTATGTTCCGTAACTCCACAGATTCTGGACACTTCCCTCTTTGGCAATATTTTCCAACTCCTCTCTAACTGATCTTAATGGTAAAATGTCAGTGCAATCTGTTATCTGACCTTGAAATGTGAAATGGAGACTTCATACAATTCAGAGAGATGCACAGCAGCACTACTGGTACCATGTGGTGCATTGAGAGTTTAAATTCAAAGGAGAGAAAGGTATGAGCAATGGATACTGGGTGTTTGGCATTTATAAATTTCTTTGGCCACCCTGTACATAATGGTCACTCATAAAGGGTGGAATAGCTCTGCTAAATGTGGATAAGGAAAGAAACAGTACGGCTATGATTATTTAAATTTTTTACATATACAGTAGATCAAATAATATACAGAAATTCATGATTTTATTCTAAAGTAATTCATGTTTAAGACAGAAGAAAGGATTATCTATTCCTAGTAGGCTACTATTTTCCTAAAATGAGTTTATTAAAATAAATAAAATACCATCTAGGACTGGGCTCTCCCTTACACTCTGTCTCTGCTCCAGAATTCAGTTAGGGCACCACCACCACCTTCTCCCCCTGATGGCAGCAGCAGGACTTGAACTCAGAGCCCTTGTATTACAGAACAGCCCTTTCAGCTAATGGAGCTGTAGGAAATCGTCTTGCACAAACTAAGCAAGCAGACCCCCTGGCTTCTACTGCAACATGGAGGGCATTACAGTATATTACATAGCAGTGCCTATAACCACATGGCTGGCATTTACCCTCATCCAAAAATTGTAATTAGTGGCTTAAGAAAATGGATAGACAAAAGAATGGACAAAGATGATTAAATATACTGTGTAAAGGTGGATCAAAATTAATTTGTAGTACATTTCTTGCACCACTGAGAAGTTGTGTCCCTCACAGAACCAGTTGCTTCATATGAAAACATTAGCCCAATTCAGGGTTGCAATGGGAATCTTCAGGCTTAAGGCAGGAAACAAACCCTGGACAAAGTACAGGTTCATCACAGGACCCACTCATGAATACACCCAAATGGGACAAATCAAAAATTAGGGGATAAAAATAAGAGTAAGGTCTGAAAAAATGCTTACATGGGGAGAAACATGCAGACTCCACACAGTTAACAACTGGGTACTGGATAAAAACACAGGATGCTGAATCTATGAGGCAGCAATGCTAACCGCTACACCACTGTATTGCCACAATAACTTAATTGTTGGTAAAATAATTTACAGTAAATGGCATATTACTATACTGAACATCGCTACTATTCATCTAGAAACTCACCATCCACCTGTTTAGGGCCTACATAGTCTGTAAAGCCATGTCACCAGGTATATGTCACACCATTACCTAGCCACTCAACTTTAAAAATCAACATTAAAAGGTTATTTTGTAAATGAAAGCTTTCAGATGTAAATTGTGTCTGTTCTACCATTCAACTTCAAAGATGTCTCCTTGACAATTGTACCTTCATTTAAAGTCGATTCTGCTCACAACATTTCCAACAAACATGGATGAAACAATAAGCCTTGCAACTTAATAACTACACATGGCTCTCTGTGAAACAAATCATAACAGCTCTGAGTAGTCATTGTATACATTGCATGCATTTACCCAGAGTAACTCTGTAGTTTGATTAATGGAGTTCAAAAAAAGTTGGGTGTTAGTTGCATTCTTTTCTGACTGAATTTGACTTGTTGGTGTAGAAATATTTTTATACAGTAATATATTAGCTTTTTTTGCCATGCTGTGGCACTCATCATATCACTACAGTGCTGTTGGATCCCAGTACCTGCTCTATAACGAGTAGGTGGTGTTGTATTTATTCTCTATGTGATCACTATAGAAACTGCAACGCTGCACGAGGGACATACTGTTAGACAGATGGGATGCTTGACAGTCATTGAAGCCCAAGCCGGAGGAAGACTTGGCAGTTTGTGCACACTCTGGTGTGTTGGCATTGACATGCTGTATTCTCATAGATCATTTTCATTGGCTTCCCATGAGATTGTCTTTTTTGTTGCAGTTTATCAGAATATTAAGATTTCATCATCATCACACTATCTGCATGGCTTCCTTTCCTATTTTAAAAAAACACAATATAGTGGTTTTCTCTGCAACCATGGTGTGGCTTCCAGTCCCAAAAAATGTTCTCACTTGCTGCATCTTTTATTATTTGAGATGAAATTAGAATGAAGTAACACGATTTCCATACCGAAGAGCTATTCTTTTTTTGCTTGTCACTTCCGATAAATTCCAGAGGTATTAACGATGGGGTCCAGGAATGTTAACGATTTATAATAAACTAGGAAATGAGTACAATATGAGCAGATTAAGTCTTCACATAGAGGGTTTCTAACCTCAGGAGTTAATTGCTAGGTGAGGACCAGGAGATATAAATATTAGATTATTTGTGAGATGTGTGTTTCATGTTAAATCTAAAGATGGATCATCAGTTGGTCATGAAATCCTAAATGTTTTCCTCTGTAATGTGCGTTTTTGCTTTCCATGTATCAGTAAAACAGATCTAGACTCAGCATGGACAATACTGCATGTATCTTTATAGTAGACATTTTCTCCTGCCTAAATGCTGGTAGTTGTTTTCCTCATAGCTAGCATGGAGTATGGTTTGAGACAATTGTCATGGTGATAAAATTAGTCTTTAACTTTAAATGTCTTTGTATCCTAACCATAAGAATCATTCTGCGTGTCTAAAATATTTTCATCTATACATAGTTTCCTAGTTTCACTCGTGACCAACAACAATGTCTTTCCCTGAAGAGAATGAATCACTTGTAATATTTTTGCTTTTCTCAATGCCACAAATTAGAAGACACTAAACAAAAAAACATAACCATGAGACAATGATGAGTCTAGTTTTTGATAAAGTGGGAATTAGAAACCATAGTTAAGAATGCTTAGATTGTAAAGTAAAATTCTTGATAAAACCTGTTTATTTTATTTTTTGTTGAGAGTCTTTATTTTTTAAGTAAAGTACAAAGAGCGCTTACATCAGCCCTTGTCTATTATGAATTACTCTTGAATGTGAAGGCTGAATCCAAAAAAAAACCCTCTCAAAACTCAGTAAAGACATTAAATGATCTTTTTTTAGATTGTTAAGAAATACATTTAATAAAAAAATCTAAAAAGACAGTAAATTAAAGATGAGTAATTAAACTATGTAACTAAATATCCTCACAGGTGGTGCAGTGGTAGTGCTGCTGCTTTGCAGTAAGGAGATTGTGGGTTCGCTTCCCGGGTTCTCCCTGTGTGGAGAGTACTTTGAGTAGTGAGAAAAGTGCTGTATTAATGTAAAGAATTATTATTAAATTGAGACATTGTAATATAAATGCCAGAAGGAATTAAACAATATAACAAATAATATTTAACACATGTAAGTGCCCAGGAGGATGGATGGGCATCCTGGCCAGGATGGAGGAAGATTTCATTCCTGGCTGGGAAACCATAATGAAAGGATGGCCAGGTTGCAGACACTACTTGGCCAGGACACCTTATAAATCCCATCCTGGCTGGCATGCTGGTGGAGGTGGAGGTGGAGGTTGGACGTCCCCCAAATTAATAGGTGGCAGTGTTCCTCAGAAATAGTCCCAGTTGGGACACCTGCAGGGCTGCATGGGAATTGGAGTCCGGAAGTGCATCCTTGTAGGGATCTCCTAGAGGGTGACAGAGGAAGGATCTCCCTGGTTTCTGTATGACCCGGAAGTGCTTTCAACAAGCCACAACATGCCACTGGAAGTACTTCCAGGTCCAGCTTAATAGGCGCCCACAGCCATACCTTTGTGTGCCACAGTCGTGGAAGAGGGCAAAAACTCACTGAAGGCAAGAAGAGGAAGAAAGAGAGAAAGAGCACATTTAAAGTCTGTGTATTGGCCGTCTTAAGAGCTGTGCGAAGTAAAAAATCTTTTTAAATTCAAATCAAAAAGTACCCAAAAGGGAACTTGCTAAGCCAATACAAATATTCTCAAAAAAAACAAAAAACTGACAAATCTTATGAAATTATAACAGCTGAGTAATAAAGAAGGACAGACTAAGCCATAGTAAAAAGCAGGTTTTAGTTAAAGGCTTTTATGGTCCTTTCAAGTAATTGCAGTGCCTGAGAGAACTATTTCAAATTGTGTCCCAGCCTAGACAAAATGTGGATGTAGGAGACCAGGAGTAAAGTAAAAATTTCAAGTAAAATAGAAAGAGGACAATGCTAAGGGGCTGGGAATGTGAAATGATACACATTATAATGCATACAGAGGCACTGGTGCAGTCAGAACAGTTTCTGACACATCATCAGCAGTGACATGCTGTTTTGGGAAAGCATCCTTAGATGTAAAGCCCTTTTTAAAACACAGAATTATGTTATCAACACAGAAGCAATAGAGTGGTCATCAGAAATAATTGAGGCTCAAATATTTAATATTAGAAATATATAATCTTTTGAATGTATTAAACAACATCTGGTATGCTGTTTTAATACATTATTGTTTAACATGGTGCTGGAAAGTGGCAAAATGTGGCATGTTGGTTGAAGTGTGAGAATCTAATCCTACTCCTACAAGTACTGCTACTGTTACTACTAGAAAGAACAAAAAAAACCCTGATTTTCCACATAACAAAACATAGGAAAGTTATCCTCAAAGAACTTAAATTTAAACTGTAGAAAAGTCTGACAGTAATCACCTCTCACTGCTTCTTATCTTGTCTATACAGACAATGTGCACATCTTTCTTTGAAACTTCTCTTTCTTTTCACAGATCTCTAACTGTCTCTCTGTTACCTCCTTGTCAATAATCATTGGCCAATGCCAGAGTTCATAAGTTGGAAGGAACAGATTAGAAAATGAATTATAGATAAAAGATGAGTCCAACATACTGAGAAACAGTATTAGCAGGACAAGTAGGGTTCATCTGCGGTGGGTTGGCACCCTGCCCAGGATTGGTTCCTGCCTTGTGCCCTGTGTTGGCTGGGATTGGCTCCAGCAGACCCCCGTGACCCTGTGTTCGGATTCAGCGGGTTGGAAAATGGATGGATGGATGGAAATAGGGTTCATTACCCAAATCAGAAATTATGTTAAAAACCAGAGGATTAAACAAACTCACAAACAGACAAAGCTAGGGTCAAAAACAAAATCAAACCTAGCTTTTCCAAGTTTGAGAAAATTGTCTCTGCCCTTTTTGAAACAACAAAGTCCAGGAACTGATGTGACTATGCTTTATAAATATGGCAGCCATGATGTCAACCAGGCATGGCCTTGTCCCTGCATGCACATAGCACATCCTATGGCTCTGCATGGCAACATACAGTTAGGTCCATAAATATTTGGACAGAGACAACTTTTTTCTAATTTTGGTTCTGTACATTACCACAATGAATTTTAAATGAAACAACTCAGATGCAGTTGAAGTGCAGACTTTCAGCTTTAATTCAGGGGGGTGAACAAAACGATTGCATAAAAATGTGAGGCAACTAAAGAATTTTTTTAACACAATCCCTTCATTTCAGGGGCTCAAAAGTAATTGGACAAATTAAATAACTGGAAATAAAATGTTCATTTCTAATACTTGGTTGAAAATCCTTTGCTGGCAATGACAGCCTGAAGTCTTGAACTCATGGACATCACCAGATGCTGGGTTTCCTCCTTTTTAATGCTCTGCCAGGCCTTTACTGCAGTGGCTTTCAGTTGCTGTTTGTGTGTGGGCCTTTCTGTCTGAAGTTTAGTCTTCAACAAGTGAAATGCATGCTCAATTGGGTTAAGATCAGGTGACTGACTTGGCCATTCAAGAATTTTCCACTTCTTTGCTTTAATAAACTCCTGGCTTGCTTTGGCTGTATGTTTTGGGTCATTGTCCATCTGTATCATGAAACGCCACCCAATCAATTTGACTGCATTTAGCTGGATTTGAGCAGACAGTATGTCTCTGAACACCTCAGAATTCATTCGGCTGCTTCTGTCCTGTGTCACATCATCAATAAACACTAGTGTCCAGTTGCCACTGGCAGCCATGCATGCCCAAGCCATCACACTGCCTCCACCGTGTTTTACAGATGATGTGGTATGCTTTGGCTAATGAGCTGTTCCACGCCTTCTCCATACTTTTTTCTTGCCATCATTCTGGTAGAGGTTGATCTTGGTTTCATCTGTCCAAAGAATGTTTTTCCAGAACTGTGCTGGCTTTTTTAGATGTTCTTTAGCAAAGTCCAATCTAGCCTTTCTATTCTTGAGGGCTTATGAGTGGCTTGCACCTTGCAGTGCACCCTCTGTATTTACTTTCATGCAGTCTTCTCTTTATGGTAGACTTGGATATCGATATGCCTACCCCCTGGAGAGTGTTGTTCACTTGGTTGGCTGTTGTGAAGGGGTTTCTCTTCACCATGGAAATGATTCTGTGATCATCCACCACTGTTGTCTTCCGTGGACGTCCAGGTCTTTTTGCGTTGCTGAGTTCACCAGGGCTTGCTTTCTTTCTCAGGATGTACCAAACTGTAGATTTTGCCACTTGTAATATTGTAGCAATTTCTCGGATGGGTTTTTTCTGTTTTCGCAGCTTAAGGATGGCTTCTTTCACCTGCATGGAGAGCTCCTTTGACCGCATGTTGTCTGTTTACAGCAAAATCTTCCACATGCAAGCACCACACCTCAAATCAACTCCAGGCCTTTTATCTGCTTAATTGATAATGACATAACGACGGACTTGCCCACACCTGCCCATGAAATAGCCTTTGAGTCAATTGTCCAATTACTTTTGAGCCCCTGAAATGAAGGGATTGTGTTAAAAAAAATGCTTTAGTTGCCTCACATTTATATGCAATCGTTTTGTTCACCCCACTGAATTAAAGCTGAAAGTCTGCACTTCAACTGCATCTGAGTTGTTTCATTTAAAATTCATTGTGGTAATGTACAGAACCAAAATTAGAAAAAAGTTGTCTCTGTCCAAATATTTATGGACCTAACTGTAGCTACAAAATTGCACTACATTATGTTAAAACCAAAACTGTAAATGTAAATCACCAAACAATAATTAAGAAAGAATTTAGCTTAGTTCCAGGCACCCAACATTTTTGTTACGTGCCTCTCCCTCCACAAATCTTTCTGTAACTATTACTCTTAACAACATCAACCTCTAACATTTAGTCATTGTCAGAAATCTTGGAGTGGTTTTGGATGACTTAAACTCCTCTACACAATGCCCCTCTTTATTTCCCTTATCCTATTGTCCATTAAGTCTCACCCTCACAAGCCTCTTGTTCATGCTCTTCTTCTGTGTAGGCTGGACCCCTGCAACTACTTCTAGAAAGCCTAACCCACCTAGTCTAGGAGGCTGATGCCCTGTGTAGCTCAGCGATTAAGGCACTGAGCGTTAAACCAAAAATCTGCTTCTTCACTTCCCCTTCTATGACATATGATTGTGATTAATAATGTGTGAAACGGTCTGTGCATAATTGAATTTGCTTTGCAAAAAAAGTTGTTTAGTTTTTACATACATTAATTCTAAAGGTATCTACCTGTCAGTAAGTGTTTAAGTAAAGCTCTGGAATAATAAAAAAAAAAAATCGACGTAAGTCTGCATATCCTAAACTAGGATTAGCTGGTTCCTAGAGTATGGCATGGGAGTTTGGCATTGGAGACTTCCCATGTAGTGAGGTTTTGTTGTGGGAAATATAAGCATCTTACATTAAAAAAAAAACAAAAAGAAATTGTGTTTCTCCACAGTAATGTGAGTGAAAGGAATAAAATGTAAATTTTACCAATATGATTATGATGGATTAAATAACTTACCTTATTTCAAGAAAAGTTGTACCGGGAATATGTGATAATGTGATCATTTCCAGATCCCTTGATCCCTTTTGTTGTCACAAACATGCATTGAAAAAATGTAAGGAATGTTTTCTTATATTGAAACTTTTACCACTTCAAAGTGGACATATTCAATAAGTTTTTAGGCCTGTGTTTTCTGATTGAGCCCATAGCTTTCATTGCAAAACACCAGGATCGGCTGTTTTTTAATCTATGGAAAACTCAACTTTAGAATGCAATTCCACTTGGCAAATGCATATATACCATTTGACTTGAAAAATATCAAACTTATACTTTATGAGGCTTGTCTTTCAATTGTAAAAAATGGAAAACAATTATGCTGTGTTTACAAGTTACTCCTGACAACTGTCATCCACTCTTGCTAGCCTCATTCTGGCAGCACTGAACACAGGGTATGAGCCAACTGTAGTCAGAGTGGCAGTGCATTAGAGGGCCTTCTCACACACAAAAGACAACTTAGAATCAACAGTTGATCTAACATGCATGTCTTTGGTTACAAATGCCAAGGATACACAATTAATAATCTAAAAGGTGAATTGAAAAATTAAATTTGCAATCAAGATAGTCCTAAAAGCTGCAGGAAAATAAAATATTGCTAAACAAAGCATAGTGCATCCTTAGTTTCTTCAATTAATTTAACAATCGGGAAGCTAAAGTGACAGCCACAAATAAAAGGATATCGCCCTACAAAGCTAGAGTGCAGAGTCTGACAATTTGGAGAAAACTGTGCCCCCTGGATTCTATGTTGTGACATAAAGCTGACCTTTAACCTGTATTAATGCATAAAATAAAAAATATAACCCAGCCAGGCAAAAATGGCATTTCTGTGGTCAAACTGCATTTGTTCTTTATTTCCACAAGAAAGTACGATTTATCCTTACTTGCTTTTTCACAGTGTAATCAGAATATAAGTTTAATGTCACTGTGCTCTGTACAAAAATTATTTTATAAATCCACTCACATGTACAGGCCAGGCCAAAGTTAGCACACAGGGGCTCTCAGCATTTAGAAGTGCTAGGCAAGCATTTGAAGAGAGAAGGTACAACTACGAAAATGGGCATTGTACTATTTCTGTATGTTAGAGATGAAATTGAATCCTCTCCTTGCCTTGTTTGGAACCTAAGTAAGGGCCTACACGTAGAGAAAACAGTATAAAAGATTTGGACAGCAGCCAAACACCTCAAAGCCGACGGACGGATGGGTGATAACGTGATCCGTCCTGAAAACCCTTCCATCGCAGCAACGAAAAATGGCACACTGTATACATCGAGATCCCACCTTGGTAACTGTCTTGCCATTTGGCTTCCTTCGTTTGTTATGCCACGTAAATCTTCATTATAGAAAGCTGTTATTTTCTCTTATGTGATTTCTTACCACCATATCACTATGGGAGGGATATCGCCTTTTTACATTATAGTTATATAGTTTCGGGTTACTTAAAATGCCGCAACTAGGGAGCTAGCGACCCCTAGAGGAAATACACAGACTAAGTACCAAATCAAAAGTGGCTTCTCACTTCTCCCAAACATAAAACCAGAAATGCAGGTGAATGCACTAAAGTGGGAAAGTAAACGTTACAAGCTGGATCTCTAAGTATGGGCTATTTATATGCATTTAGTTGGCGTGCAAAGAGATGCTATGGTAATGACCTGCTCGATTTTTAAATAGCAAAAGGCTATATTTCAGTGTGCAGGGTGTGAGTTGTTTTTGGTTAGTAGTAGCATTAGTAAAAATAATGTCACATGTACTACAATGCAGGAGTGCAATGTTAATGTTACTGCATCCCAGCTCCAAGGACCCAGTTCTATTTCCCAGTCCTTGTACTTATTTTTGCAAATTTGTCATGTTCTCTGTGTGTCTGTGTAGTTTTTCTTCTGGTTCTCTATTTTTTCCACATCCTAAGGACATGCAGTTGGGTTTATTATAGTCTGTAAGTTGCATAACTGTGCATTGTTTTTGACTGGCATCTTATTCAAAATTTGTTCAGGATAAACTCTGGCTGCCCTGTATTAGGGTAATCAGATACAGGTTAGGTTGACTGTGTAACTCCAAATTGAAGCAGTGTGTGTGCTCTGTGATGGCATGTCACGTCTTACATGGTGCGTGCTGAAAATGAATTATTGGTATTCTACAGTCCTGGACAAGGTACTTCATGATCGACTCTGAATAAGATTTACTATGGTGTTAATCTGTGTTTTTTTATTTGTATTCTTCTGTTTCAATGTAATGTGTTTGCGCTTTGTTCAGGGCTAGATCTTGCTGGTGAAACAGGATTTAATAGATCTGTGAATGATGCTTTATGTTACATTATGTTATGCTATTGTTGTCCAGTACAGAGTTGAATCACTGGTCATCACATAAGTTATGCTGCATTATGAGGCATTGCTACTGTATATTTTAGGATTCTATCAGCTTAAACTACCCATTGTTGCCTGGCCTTCTTACATTTAGAACATCATCATTTGTGGAAATGTGAAAATGAAATAATAATATATTCAAATTAATTCAGTGATGTTTCATTTACAAATTCACATAGTGTATCATTGTGTTGTTCCATACTAAGTACATACATGTATTATTGCAATATGGCTCATTAATTAATCTATACAATACTTGTTTATACATGAAAAAATGTTTTGGTGTGTCCACTGTGGAACAAGCAACATTTAGTTGACCATTATTAAGCATAGACAATCAAAGTTAATGCTACCCTGAGTGACTGTCCTTGAGCCTTATTTTTAGTCATGGCAAATACAAGTCACACTAGATATTGCAGTTGTTTAAAATTGAAAGGCATGTTAGATTGTATCATAGAAATGAATGGAATGAACACATCTTCTCCTTTCTTGATGCTTCTAACATAAAATAAATAATGACCCATTGATACAGAATCAACCTTCGGAAAGGTGTTGTTCCACCATATTGGATCCGCCATCTTGAATTGAAAAAATATCATATTCGCAATCTGTGATCCTGAAAACGTTCAGGTACCAATTTTGGTTGAAATTAGTAAAGAAACTACAGTGGAATCTCAGTTCAGGACCGTAATTCGTTCCAAAACTTTGGTTGTAACCCGATTTCCCCCATAGGATTGTATGTAAATACAATAAATCCATTCCAGACCATACGAACTGTATGTAAATATATATTTTTTTAAAGTTTTTAAGCACAAATATAGTTAATTAAACCATAGAATACACAGCGTAATAGTAAACTAAATGTAAAAACATTGAATAACACTGAGAAAACCTTGAACAACAGAGAAAACTAACACTGCAATAGTTCGCGCTATAGCGCTACCAATCGCTGGCTAAAAACACTTTTTTTTAATGAGCTTTAAGCACAGGGAAAAAAATGAACATTTGAAAAAATCTGTAATTTAATAAACCACCAAGAAAAGTAACATTGCAACAATGCACGCTACGAACCAATCGCTGTAAACAGAAGTGAAAACAAAATCAAGCCCGGTGCATTCTTTAACTGCCTTCCTACTTTATGCATCCAGCCCTGTCTCTCGCGTGCCTCTGTGTGTGTGTGTCTGTCTCTCTCTCGCGCGCGCCTGTGTGTGTGTGTGTGTCTCTCTCTCGCGCGCCTGTGTGTGTGTGTCTCTCTCTCTTGCACGCCTGTGTGTGTGTGTGTGTGTCTCTCTCGTGCGCCTGTGTGTGTGTGTGTCTCTCTCTCTCGCACGCCGTGCCTGTGTGTGTGTGTGTCTCTTGTGTGTGTGTCGCGCTCTCTCACTCTCTCTCTCTTGCTCTCTGCACAGGAAATGCACAGGGAGAGACTGAATACGTACAAACTGAAAGGGAAACTGGCTTGTTCGTATACCGAGTGTGTGGTCGTGAACAGATTTTGGCAAACTTTTTGGTCGTAAACCGATTTGTACGTGTTCCGAGACATTCATGAACCGAGGTTCCACTGTACCTACATTTTTCATATGTCAAGGGGATGAAATCAGGGGGAAAGTGGGTGGTGTACATGGTTCATAGTAGCCTATCTTGTCCAATTGGTCATAGAAAGTAACTATGCAAAATTCAAGATCTATTAAAGGGTTTAAAATATGTATTGGGGAACATACAGGCATATGGACAGACATACAGACACTCTATTTCATATATACGGATTCTTAAATCATGTGGAACAATATACGCACTCTGTGAAATGTTTGTTCTTTTTCAACATATGTGGAGATATCAAGATTTGATCTTCATTTAACAGTATAGATACATAGATAGAATTTATATGTCCCTTACAAAAGGTCAGTAATAAATAAATAAATATTATATTACTCAAACTCCTCTCAAATATACAGAAAAATTACTAAAAAAGAAGACAATTAAAAAGAAAGAAAACCTCTGACTTGGCAGTCACAGTCGCAATGAAGCATTATGCAGGCATAGTGCTGTTGGCATTAAGAAGCCCTGGTAGTGTTTCTTGATATACTTCAGCAAAATCCTCAGTGTTAGTGCTTCATGGCAAAGACGTGCAGCATTGTTCATAATGGCACTCTTTCATTCTATGCTTTGCTACGACCTACAGTGGGTTGAGAGTACAGTCCATAACATGATATGTATACATAAAGGTGATATAACAAACATCATGCCACATTTATATTTTGTAGTCCATTCCATAATTTAAATAAACATACATGCAAATTTGACATGTGGAAAAATAAGTACACCCCTATATTTATCACAGCCTCAGATACCTAAAATTAGAATTGGGTTCACTAGATCAGGTGCAAATGATTAGAACATCATCATTAGTGAGGCTCTTGAAATAACCCATCTTATTTAAACCTCAAACAATTAGCTTGATTTGCCCTTTGTTGATGAAGTGTGCATTACCACCATGTCTTGGTAGAAACAGCTCTCCAAAGCCTTCAGAAACAAGGTTATAGATTTCTATGAGTTGGGAAGGGATTTAAATCTCCCAACAACTAGAAATCAGCTGTTCGTTGCCTGAAAGATCATTTACAAATAGAGAAGATTTCAAACAACTGCCAACTGGTCCAGGCTAGGATGCCCCAACACATTTAGCTCAAGAGCAGAAAGTAAGATTCTAAAATAATTCTCTAAGAACCCCAGAATTTCAACATCGATCATACAGGTACCTCTTGCAGTTTTTAATATTAACGTGCATGAGTCTACCAGTAAAAAAAGGTTGCACAAATTACTGTAGGTATACATAAGAGGTGTGCCAGGAGGAAATCTTTGCTCTCCAGAAAAAACATCAGAACAAGACTAAGTTTGTCCATGAACACATGGTGCCCATGAATACCATGAACAGGGTAAGACCAGGACTTCTGGAACAGTGAGCTCTGAAAAGACAAGGCAAAGTTAAAGAGTTATTTGAGCAAAGTACTAGAAAACAAAAACAAAATCCAAAGACAACATTAAGAACTTATACCAACTGTAAAGCAGGGTGGTGGGCATAATAATTTGGGGCTGCTTTGCCACATCATGGTCTGGGTAGCTCACCATCATAGAGTCCACTATGAATTCTTTCATTGCCCCAGAGGTTGTTTGAGGATAATGTGAGATTGTCTGTCAGAAGATTAAAGCCCAGTCTAAAAGTGGACCTTGCAACAGTTCAATGACCATAATGATACTAGTAAATCCACCAAGAAATGAATGAAAAGAAAGAAATTGAGGGACCTGGAGTAGCCAAGTCAAAGCTTGGATCTGAATTTCATCAAGATGCTCTAGGGGGGATTTGAAATGTGCTGAACATGCCAGAACCCCTCAAAAATCACACACATCTCTCAGTTGATGTTAGAGACTGCTAGGCAGTTATACGAAACATCTACTTGAGGGCACAATGCCAGCTATTAGAGCCAGAGGTGGACTTTTTCCACAGACAGAAATGGCACATCTGTTCATTTTTCATTGAATATACAGTACAGTATTATTACATATTCAGATTTACATTGTTTTTTCAATTACATCCACTTTATCTGAACATACTGTTTAAAATAAATGAAGCTCAAATCTTGATATGTCTCCATGAAAAAAACCTTTCAAGGGGTGTGCTTAGTTTTTCTTAATACTGTATACTGTATTTCCACTTTTTAGTTTTGCCTTAGAACCTATCAGCCTTTATGAGGTCTGTTTGTCTTACTGAGTACAGGGTGGGTTCTCATTGCTACAACCTATTGTTTCTTATAGTTAACAAACTGACATCAGTGGTCACTTTGAATGTGAAAGGACCACCCAAATCACTCATTAAGGCTCTCGAGACTCTGTGCAGCAGTTTTAATCAAAAAATAAATCACATTTTAAGATTTTTGTAGAATGTCTGCGTTACTGAAAACAATCGTCAATAGGAAATGTGCCTTTTTGACAAATGATCAGCTCTGTGAGATGGTTAAATGGTTGATATTAGTTCAAAAACTAAGAAGGAACTGAATTTTTAATACATCCGTGGTTGGTAAGATGGTGTGGAGGAGGATCCTGTGATGATACCAGCTTGAGAATTGATTGCTGCTGAGGCCTGATGGGTTTCTGTCCTCAATATTTTTTAAGTATTAGAATGTAGTAGAAATTTGTTATACTGCTCTGGAACAGATATGCTACAATGCTGTCTTTTAAAGAGGAATTATATTACACCAAAAGAGCAGATCTGGGATTGTGTGGGGAAACCATCAAGGAACAGCATGATGGTAAAATGATTGAAACTCCTGCTTCACCACTCCAGAGCCTTAAAAATCAGTTTTCAGCCTTTAAACAGTCTATGTGGAATTTATTTGTTCTCCCCTGGTCCAAGTAGTCCAAGTTTCTTTTCACATCTCACAAATGTGCATCTTCATTAATTCAAAATTTTTTCAGTATAAAATAGTGTGCCCTGTGACTGACATGGTCCCTGTCTTGTGCCTAATGCTACTGAGATAGCCTCCAGCTTCCAAGAATCTGTATTGGAATGACGGCTTGAAAAATAATAAGTCAGTGAGTTTGGTCTGGAAGAAATGTATCATTTAGCTGTGATGCTCCTGAAGAATGATGTACTTTATCAGAAACTACTGTAATAGGATTTGTATCTCACAATCCCAATGCATAGTTTGATAAATAATAATGATTAGATTTACGGTTTGTTAATAGAAGTTTACTAAGTTAAGAGTAAAAACAAATCTAATGTGCATTAACAAGATGTTCATCTATTGTAACTTGCCATACCTCCTTGACTAAGATACTGGAACAAATAAAGACATAATTATGTACAGGCTAGTGTGGGGCCGTGGTGCTGAGGTTAGTGCAGCTGCTTCATGGATCCAGTGTCCTAGGTTTGAATCTTGTGACTGCTCGTTGGCCTTGGAGAGCTTCTGTGTTCTTCCTGTGTCTCTATAGGTTTTTCTATGGCTATTCCTCACATATCTTTAAAGATATACAGATTGAATTAATTGGTGACTTTAAATTAGCTTGGGTATTTGTGTATTTGATATAAAATGGTAAGGATAGAGAATAGTCAAAGTGGGGATGGGATTATTAACCGAATAATCGCTGTAAACTCACCAAATCAAAAATGGTTACAATAAAATGTACTGAAAACTAAGAATCTGTTCATTCTTTGAAAACAAAGTATAGATGCACTCTAAGCATGTGACTTTCTCTTCAGATGTTGGCAGCATGACCACATAATGCAGTACCCATAAAAAATACTCACTCCTTTGGAATGTTTCACATTTTATTGTTTTATAACATTGAATCACAGTGGATTTAATTTGTATTTTTTTGACGTTGACCAACAGAAAAAAAACTCCTTGAGGTCAAAGTAAAAACAGATCTGTGCAAAGTGGTATAACTAATTAGAAATAAAAAACACAAAATAATTGATCTCATAAGTATTCACCCTCTCTAATATGGTACTCATAAATCATTACTGGTGCAGCCAATTGTTTTTAAAAGTTTGTTCAATGGAGATCACTGTCTAGGCAAGAGGCTTTAATTGATTGTAGTATAAATGCACCTTATCTTGTTGGTCCAGTTTGTGGTCATTTGTCACTTTATTTATATAGCACATTTCAGAACAACTGCCGTTGAGCCAATAAAAGCCATAAATAATAAAATCACACATAAAAACACATAAAAGAACTAACCAGGAAATACCATGGAGTAAAAATGATTTTTTAGTCCACTCTTAAACATAGTCAGAGATGAAGATCTCCTTATACTAAGAGGTAAGCTGTTCCATTACTTCGGAGCAAGATCGATCACCCTCAGAATTAACCTAGTGCATGGAGTGGCGAGTAAGAGCTGGTTGGCAGATCTTAGGGCACGGGTGAGAGTATAAAGTACTAAAAGGTTAACCATGTAGTAGGAGCATGTCCAATAAGAGCCTTCTAAACTAATATTAAAAATTTTAAAATCAATACGATAGTGAATGGGAAGCCAATGTAAGGCAGCTAATACTGATGAAATGTGCTCACATACTGTATGTGAGTACCAGTAAAACCTAGCTACAGCATTCTGGACCAGCTACAGTCGAGAAAGGGTTCTCTGACTAATTCCATAATATAAAGAGTTACAGTAATCAGGTCTTCAGGAAATAAAAGTGTGTATGACCTCCAAATCACTATGGGATAAAAAGGTTTAACCCTACCCAAAGATCACAATTGATGAAAACTCACGTGAACAACAGCATTTACTTGCTTCTCAGAATTAAAACACTCATCCATTAGAACCCTCAGGTTTTTAGTAAAATTTCTACAGTAGACTGAGAAAGAACCAAGCATTGTGTCAAAAGTATTGAGAACATTAGGAGGTTGAAAGACAACAATATCAGTCTTATCTTCATTCAGTGTGAGAACATTTAAGGCTAGTCAAGTCTTTAACATCATCTAAACAGTTCATAAGTGACTGAAGTGATCTAACCTACACAATGAAGACAAAAAGAACACTCCAAGCAGCTCAGTGAAAAAGTGACTGAAAAGCTGAATTTTTTCAAGAGAAGAAAATATTCAAGTCACTGAAATACCTTTGAGTCAAGTTAAATCAGTCATTAAGTAATCCAAAGAGTATGGTACACCTGCAAATCTGTCGAGAGCAGGCCAAGTGATCTTGCAAGAAGAAGACAAGTGAGGGAGGTCACCAGGAGACCATTGAGAACTCTGAAGAAGTTACAAGCTACAGTGCCAGAGATTGGAGAGATGGTAAAGACAACAACTGTTGTATGGGATTTTCTCCAGTTGCAGCTTTATAGGAGATGGGCAATGAGAAAAAATGCACATGACATATCAGCTAAGGTTTGCCAGAAGACACATGGGATGCTCTGAAGTCAACTGGAATAAGGTTATACAGTATATTCGATTGAGACTAAAATTGACCTTTTTGGTCATCATAAGCCAAACATTGCACATTGTCAAAAATGCACCTTCCTCATCTTGAAATATGGTTTTGACCCCATCATGCTATGGGGATGCTTCTTTGCAAGAGGCCCTGTTAGGCTTGTGAGGGTAAAATGAATGCAGCAAAACACAAGGAAATCCTGGAGAAAAACCTGATGAAGTCTGCAAGAAACCTGCACCTCGGGAAAAGATTTGTTTTGACATGTATACTTAGACTCAAGCCTGTCATGGCTGAGAATATTTATGTTATTGATTTATTTTGTGCTTTATATTTGTAATTAATTTAGACCACTTCACAGAGATCTGTTTTCACTTTCATATTAAAAAGTCTTTTTATGCTGATCAATTTAAAAAAAGCCAAATTAAATCCAATGTGATTCAGTGTTGTATGATTATAAAATGTTAAACTTCCAATGTGAATACAGTACTTTCTGTAGAAACTATCACACAAACTAGCAATGTGTGCCATCCTCACAGGTCATTCAAAAATAGGAGCATGTGATGTTTTCACAGGTAAGTGCTTAAACAGTAAAAAATGCAAATAAACAATAATAAAAAGAAAAACAGTAACTTTTAGTGAATCCTCACAGTCTTCCATCTATGGATTTTTTGGCATCTGATATTTTCTGGAGATGACTTCCCTTGACCCTGACTAGAAGTAAACACCTTTAAATACTTGGCATATTGCCTGGTTTCTGATGTGCAATCAGCTTAAACCCAAAATTGGCAATTCAGAACAACAAATAAAACAAAGATTTTCTCAGGTAGAAAACGCCAGCATCCTCTTTCCTCGACTCTCATGTCTTGTTCCAGAAGATGCCTTTCCCTGCCCACAGCAATCATTTTTGCACTGAAGTCACTCTCTTCCTCTTCTAAGTCTTCAGCTCTTGCACTGTGAAGCTCCTGAAAGCACAACTCAGGCCTTTGTGTGTGCAGATTCTCGTTACTGAGATAGCCACTGGAGAGCCGGAAAAAAAATTAAATATATGTACTGCAAAAAACAAAATCTATAGGCGTGTTTCCTATTTACTAAAACCATCCCAGACTTCTTTAGAAAATGCGTGCAAATGTAGCTGTGCTCTGCCTTTGAAGAATAGAGGCAGAGAAAATAGTAATACATGATACATCATTATTTCTACTTACATTTTTTTTCTACTTATTAAAAAATAAATCCCAAATGAAGCACAATGCATTTTCTTCCTTGGGTTTTTTATTTATTTTTTTTCAGAGGTTCAGAGAATAGGGGAGTGAGTTATCAAAATTCATATGCACAGTTGGGCTTTGCAGCAGATGTTGGCATAATTAAAAAGGGGGGGTGAAGAAATTAATATAAGCTTTAATGTAAATTTCAGTGATCGGCAGCACAGTTCTAATCATTGCTCATGCACGTGCATTTGCAGAGCTCTGAAGTACAGGTTCATTACTGCTTTTCTAGCCTTTTCCAGGCTCTCGATGCCAGTGTTTGTTTACACAAAGGTCACCCTTTGAAATCAGTCAGACAGAAAATAGGCTTGAGATGATTCCGCAACTGCTTGTGAAAGGTAGGATGTCATTCGATAACACTTTATTATTTCATGGTTAGATAAATATGAATTAATTAAGTACTTTATAATAGTCACTAGGTTATGCTTTTATTTTCTGTGGTCCTCGCGTATCTATATTATACTTGAAAGAAGACAGCACCTGAGGAAGATGGCATAGTGCTCTACATTACGATAACTCCAGATCAGCTTGCTTTCTGGGTGATTCTTGAATGTTCTTCCTGTGATCATGTGTGTGATCTCTGGGTATTCAACTTTCACTTCACATCTTGTAACTACATTGAACGGCAGCGATAGGTTGATCCAATAATATGTGCATCCACGTGTCCTGCTCTGCAGTTTTTTCTAAAGTGAAAGGGTAAATTCATTAAGCAGAAGGATGAAAGGTGTTTCAGAGCTATGTGAAGTGAGTGACATGCTTACCTTGCTGAGTCTGTGCTTGCTGAAATTTCTTACACTTAATTTGCACAGTAAAAATAAAGAATGAGGTTGCCAGTGTCACTGACAGAGTGAAATTATGACATTCAAGTGTCTATACAGTCCATCTGGCTGACTTGACACTGCAGATTTTATTGTGTATACAGTTTATCTTTGTAAACTGTGTTTTATTGCTCAACAAATCTCACTTAGTAGAGTGTCAAAGAAACTTGATAAAATAAAGACTGAGATCACATCGCAATGATATTAATTTTCCATCCTTACTTTTACTTTCTTAGGCTATTTAATTTAATTAGGGGTCATGGGGCCTGCTGCCTAGTCTAGATGTAAACTGGAAAGCAATCCTGGATGCGCGTCTCAAAATGTGTCAACATATTATCCTCTAATCACTCTCTGATTTCAGTGACAGATGTCCTTTATGATCCCTTACTGCACTTTTTGGACTTCATAGTTCATGTTTTTTTTTTTACTTGTAGTTCTTAATTGTTTTGTCACTGATATATTGTATTACACACATATACAGTACTGTACTAGTTTTGAGACAGGAAAACACTCCAAGAACCCCAGGCACTCGTAGTAGGTGGATCAGGAGATGGGATTTAAATGCAAGATTGACAAAGGTCAAAACCGAGTGATCAGAAAGTCTTCGTCAGAACCCAAAGCACAAACCAAAATCAAAGACTTGATTCATAGACATAAATTCATGACTCTAAACACGATAAAGAAACACAGAAACTTACAAAGAAAATAAGTCAGTCCTCAACATTCTAGCATTTAATTTTTGTGACTTCAAGCATTCATGTGATTTTATTTGTAACCTCATTTTTGATTTTATGTTTGCAGCTGAGCAATTCTACAGGCTTCACAGCTTTATAGAGAAAAAAATGAGAGCTGTGATGTGTGCAATTTTGGGGAGTGGCTACTATCCTACTAGGTGTTTCATCGGATTTGTTTGCCTTATTGTTGTAGATTAAAGAGCACCCCGCTCATCTGTTGCATATTTTTATTGCTTTCCCTAAAAAATCAACTTTTGTTTTGCAATTATGCCCCCAAAGCATAGTGCAAGTCAGCAATGCGGCTCAGTGAGAAAATAAAAGTGTTAGATAAATGTTGTGCCAAAGTGTCAACAAGCAACTGTTGACCATGGCTGTCTAGCTAGAGACCTTTAAGGTTCCTGATCCCATCATTGATCACAGCCTTAAGGTTAAACATCAGCTTGCCTCTGCTATGCTCCCATACTCTGAGACTCTTGAGGATCTCAAGCAACGCAGTAAGCAGACATCGCTGACAGCTGTTCAAAGTGTTGCATCCTTCACGATATCCAACAACATGCACCAGTGTTGGAGGTGATGTTGAGACCTCACTCGCCTTGGCATCTTCTGACAGAAGAGGCTAAAGTTTTTTTTTTTAGCACAAAAGGCCACAGAATTCTAGGGAATGCTTAGCAAGAAAAAATGTTTTGCATGTTACCAATTTTGTTTTGCTTACTGCATCCTTTGAAAGATTACAGTTTTTGGAAGCTAACCCCCCTATTTCCGATTGGTTCAATGCATTGACATTCACGTCTTTGACGTTTGCACCATGTTTTAGCAATGTTACCCCCATGAAAGCTGAAGATTTATTGTGGCTGTAGTCTACCATCTTGGACAACAACGGTGCATGACACCGACCTTTATGCTGGCACAATGATGATGTTAATTGTTATTCATGTCCATCTTACCAACAAAAGACCACAAAATTATGGCACACAGAGAAAAACAAAGGGTCTTATGTGACAATGAAAAGCAAGATGTAAAAAAACATTAACATATGTGAAAACAAAACCAAGACTGAAAACAAATTAAAAAAATGGATTTTCCATTGAAAAAAAACACACCAAAATGGAACAGTAATACATGAAAACAAATAAGGAGTGCAAAATAAAATTAAAAAAGAATGTAATCGTATCAATACCTTACTACATTTTTTTCTCAGGGCTTTCTCCACAAGCTTTCTGGACATGAGAGCATAGAAACAGGAGTAAGGAATAAATCAGGTAACCTGATTTGTATTTTCTGCTAAATAAAATGGAGTTCTATATTTTATTATTAGTTTTTTTATCAGAGCGCTGGAGAGTAGTGATGTGTTGTAAGCTGGTTGGATATGAAGTCTGTAAGAATTTCACTGTACTCTTCACACTTTATAATACCACTACTACTACTCTTACTGCTACGGGTATTACTACTGTTGTACATTCAATTCAAAAACACCCAATAAACTTAACATTCACATTTCTGAGATGTGCAAGGAAATCAGAGTACTCAGAAAATAACGAAACAGCCACAGGTAGAAAGTGACCATTCCAGAAGTATTGACAGGCCAAGATTGGATCCTGCTTAATCTATTACCCTGTTATGTTGGCAGTGGAGAATATTCTAGCATCAGGTGATAACTAGGAAACAGACCTGAAAGTGGTGCCACTCTGCTACGGTAAAATTCACTTTTATATCAGTCATATGTGCTGTGATATCTGAGTCAAGATATATGAAGCTGCTGAGAAACTCTCTTTGGATCACCACAGCATTTATTTTGTATGAGCGGAGCACTCGCTGTTCCTCAAGATGTGAACAATGGTCCTCTTCTGTGTGTCTAGAGTTTCCAAGAATTCCAATTAGCAAGTCAAAACAAAGAACTCTTTTCACTGAAGCTGATTATTTAGGTCTTTTTTTGTGAGTCCTCATTTTGTAATGGGTTCACTTCACTACATCCATCCATCCATTTTCCAACCCGCTGAATCCGAACACAGGGTCATGGGGGTCTGCTGGAGCCAATCCCAGCCAACACAGGGCACAAGGCAGGAACCAATCCTGGGCAGGATGCCAACCCACCGCAGGACACACACAAACACACCCACACCAAGCACACACTAGGGCTAATTTAGAATCGCCAATCCACCTAACCTGCATGTCTTTGGACTGTGGGAGGAAACCGGACACCAGGAGGAAACCCACGCAAAGATTTCCTTATTGACAATCATGGAAAAGATCACAAATTCATTACATACAATAGTTTGAAGGTCAGTCAGTCAGTCATTCTCCAACCTGCTATATCCTAACACAGGGTCACGGGGGTCTGCTGGAGCCAATCCCAGCCAGCAGAGAGCACAAGGCAGGAACAAATCCCCGGGCAGGGTGCCAGCCCAACGCAGGGCACACACATACACACCAAGCACACACTAGGGACAATTTAGGATCGCCAATGCACCTAACCTGCATGTCTTTGGACTGTGGGAGGAAACCTGAGCGCCCGGAGGAAACCCACGCAGACACAGGGAGAACCCAGGTCTCCTTACTGCGAAGGCAGCAGTGCTACCACTGCACCACTGTGCCCCCCCTAGTTTGAAGGTATCTTTTAAAATTTACTTTAAACCCAAAAGGCAGTATGGTGGTACAGCACTGCTCCGTCACAGTTCCATAAATCCTCAAAACACCACCTGAGCATTATCTATGAGGACTCCACACAATGTCCCTTTAACTCTTGGCTTTTCTTTGCTTATTTCTATTTTATTCTAAATTGACCTGGTGCTTTTAAGTGTACAGCACCTATACAAACACTCTACCCCCTTTAGAAGCTGATTAACAGTAAAAAAATGTTTCATGTCAAAATGAAAACAGATCTATGCAAAGAAAAATAGTTACAAATATAAAACACAATAATTGATCACATACGTTTACACCCTCCTCTAATATGACAAACCTAAATCATCATTTGCCCAGCTAGCTGTTTTTAAAAGCCACATAATTAGTTCAATATGATCTTCTGTCTGGGGTTTCAATTGATGGTCAGATTAATGCACCTTTTATGAAAGGCCCAGTTTGTGGTGAGTCAGTATGATGGCCTAACTTACAAAAAGAACATTCCAAGCAACTCTGTGAAAAGGTGATTGAAAAACACAAGTCAGAGGATGGAAACAAGAAAACATCCAAGTCACTGAACATCCCTAGGTGTCCAGTTAAATCAATCATTAAGAAACAGAAGAAGTATGGGACAGGTGAAAATCTGACTCGAGCAGGCCATCCACAAAAACTGAGTGCAAGATCATGCAAGAAGAAGACTAGTAACGAAGATCACAAAGAGACCTATGACAACTCTGAAGGAGTCACAAACTACAGTTGACAAGACTGGAGACACGGTGCAAACAACAACTGTTGCTTGCGTGGTTCACCAGTTTCAGCTTTACAGACGAGAAAGCCACTGTTAAAATAAATGCACAGAAGTTTACTAGATGGCACAAGGGAGATGCTTAAGTCATCTATAAAATAGGTTCTATGGTCTGATGAGACCAGAAATGAGCTTTTTGGTCATTGAAACAAATGCCATGTTTGTTATAACCAAATACAGCACATTATCAAAAGTACATCACCCCCACTGTGAAGCAGGGTGGTGGCAGTATCCTATTCTGGGGAACCGTTTTTTGCAGCAAGCTTTGGAAGGCTTGTGAGGGTAAAAGGTAAAATAAATGAGGAGATGTATTTTCCAGCAAGACAAGGACACCAACTATAAAGCCAAAGCTGCACAGAAAAGGCTTAAAAACAACAATAATGTCCTGACGTGAGTTAGAGTCCAGATCTCAGTCCAACTGAGAAATTGTGGCTGGACATTAAAAGGGATGTTCACTCGTGATCTCCATGCATTCTGACAGAGCTTGAGCAATTGTGCAAAGCTGAAAGGGACCTGGGTACACTGAGGCAAGGCTGGAATTCCAGCCAAAGGTGCATCTACCGAATACTGGCTGCTTATTCCATTAATTATTTTGTGTTTTATCTGTAATTCATTTAATCTTTTTTCTCTTTGACATTAAACAGTCTTTTGGTTGATCAATTTGAAAAGAGTCAAATTAAATCCACTGTGATCTAGTGTTGTATAACAAGAAAATATGAAAACCTCCAAGGGGTGAATACTTTTTACAAAGACTGTGAGTGTGTCTGCCCAGCTGATGCACCTTTCCAGGCTAGTTTGTGCCTTGCCTATAATGCTTACAGAGTATGCTCCTGTATCCCCAAACCCTGTACTAGATGAACGTTTACAAAATTGATAAAAGTTAGCACCTTGTTTCTAATCTGCAGAAGCGTGGGTGCGTGTTCTCTATTAAATGTATTTGTTGTTTATTTTTGTAATAAAAAATTGATTTGATCACAAAAATAGCATGGAGACATGACAGAAAGCTTTAACAGCTTTATTGGTGCAAATCAGACTGTTTTTTTCTGCCTTGTGAATAGCAGCAGACAGTCTAAGAGTTTTACCTTCTTAAGAGCTTAAGGAAGCACCTTCAGCTCACTGAGCTTTGCCACGTCTTGCTCAATTCACTAACTGTGTTGTACTCATCATCAGAATGAAAAGGAGGGGAAACGTTACATGAAATATTTGGAAAGCTTAACCAAAGATCACTGCCTCATCAGGATGAACCAGTAATAATGCATATGCATTTATTAGATGGTCGCAAATACAAAAAAACAGTCCATGAACGCTGACACCCATGGTGATTTTATATAACAAAGAATGATAAGGTGTGATGTTTTGAAACATTGCAACCATACCTCCAGAGGACTGGGATTAATACCTACCATTATGGCATTTACACCCTATTCTTTATGGGTTCATGGAACTTTTAGGATTACTCCAGTTTTATTTCTTTTCATCACAGCTTATGCTCTGCTGATGTTCTCATGGCTGAAATGTTATTGGTAACTGCAAACTCTACACACAGACCCACTGCAGGAGCTGTAGGATTTGTTTGTTCAAACATCATTTTCTCTTTGTGCGTTGATGCTCTAGATGTTTTTGTAGTGATGTTAGAGGATGTTCAGTCATTCTAATGCTATGAGGCATGGTGCTTTGGCCCCACATGCCTCTCTCTTGCTGTGTTACGTATATCAAAATTGTTTTAAGTATGTAAATGGTGCTGAAATCAAAATGCATAATTTTAAAGAGGCTGAATTTGGAGGTACTTGTATATTGACAACTGTACAATTCACCAAAGATTGCACAGATGTTTAAATAACAGGTAGTAGTGCATAGATGGAAGAGTTGTCTGTCTGTCTGTCAGTGACGCTCTTACAGTTTTGACCAGATTGACCTTTGTGCCTATACAAGTGTCTGCTACTTCAATACCACTATGAAGGGTGCTATGAAAAATGAAAATGAACTGTTAGCTCATTCACATTTAAAATATTAGCTGCAGATCACCAAAAGGTTTCTTATCTTATCCAGTAAGCATCCTTTTATTTTGTTAAGTGTGTTATAAACCTGTTACCTCTCTTCCATTACTGCTGTGAATTCATATTGTTCCTACTGGTGTTGAGATTTTTGTCATAGACATGCAGGTTAGGTGCATTGGCGTCTCTAAATTGTCCCTAGTGTGTGCTTGGTGTGTTGGTGTGTGTGTGCTCTGTGGTGGGCTGGCGCTCTGCCCAGGGTTTGTTTCCTGCCTTGCACCCTTTGTTGGCTGGGATTGGCTCCAGCAGACCCCCGTGACCCTGTAGTTAGGATATAGCGGGTTGGATGATGGATGGATGGATGGTATCAATGTGCACTCATTTTGTAAATGGTTTGCTACCTTTTTGGGAGTTTTGACTTTGTTGTGGCCGTGTTGTTGTTAGCATTGATGTCTGGTCAAGCACATGTTCACTGGACACTGAATGCATACGTTATTGGGGCACCTTGATTTAATCTGGCAGTGTGCAGTGTCCAAGTTAATAGATAAAATAATTACACATCTGTGTTGAGTCTTTAGTTGGCTGAATATCCTAATAAAAAGTAGGAACCTTGCATGTTATTTAACAATTTATGGTTGAACATGTTTTGGTTTTTACATGTTGTTGAACAGTTTTTGGTTTACATACTGTACTTGGTGTCTTGGTTTATTTATATTTTTAGCTTTACTGGTCTTTGACCTCTGCACATTTCAGACTTTCTCATGTTCTAGTCCATTTTTTGTTGTGGCAGTACAGGTAAAGGTTTCACATCTACACATTATAGACCACTTATGGCTCTTGGTTATCCAGCTAATTGGCCACTCACCCAACAACATGCTGTAAAGCATGACACCAGAATCCCAAATAGAACCAGGGAAATTACATAATACAGTAAGAAAAGAAAAGAGAAGCTAGATTTCTGGAATGGTGCAATATGCATAAATAAAGCAAAGAATATATATATTTTTTTATTTCACCTAAGCTTCCTGGCACAGGTATATTCCAAAGTAGAACATTCCAGTTACTGGATCTCTTCCTAAACCTCCACACTCTTGATTCTGCATTTGATTTCACAATGTAACTATTCCCTTAAACCACAGAACTTTTTCTATCTGAGAGTATCTAAGCTAAATTATAAATAATCCATTATTGAATAGATCATGTTTGAGACACATGATGACAAGTGGCTGAGAAGCAACAGCTAAACGGAGCTCTGTATTCACCACTAATTTATTTAGCAGTATTTACTATTGCAGACATGGCGAAACAACAAATGAGTAGTGTAGTAATAGCCACTAACCTCATAAATCAGCAGAAGGCTCCTATAGGAAGAAAATCTTCATCAGAATCTGGATGTCCAGTGAAGAAGGCTCCCCATTTGGTTGTCCCCAAGTGATGAAATACCAAACATCACCACTATGTCAACTGAACTGAGAAACACAATACTGGAGAAATCTTTCACTTTAAATCACACTATTCAGTCTTGAGGGTGGACCAAGTGAAAATAACCAATGAGGTATCAGCCATTTAAACAGTTGTGTCCTGACATGACAGTGATCTTCCTGATCTACAGACTAGAGCATGTTTCTAAGCAAGTTTGCTCATTTCCTGCATTGCTTTCTATTTGATACATTAAATAGCCTTCACTTATTAGATAGTTTAAATGAACTTCATAAAATGGGGAGATAGTAGGTCTTGGAATGGCTTCTCTAATTTATTTCTGAACAAGAAATTAGGGTATTGTACCGTCTTAGCCATTATGGATGTAATGAGAAGTCAAGCAAAATGACACCTTTTACTGGCTAACTAAAAAGATTACAATATGCAAACTTTCAAGACAACTCAGGCCCCTTTTTCAGGCAAGATGTAATCAAAAAGAAATTCAAATTACTTTATGCTTTATGGGGAACTTTGGCAAGGGGATATGTTAGGAAGCAACAAACTTCATTTCCTGTTAGTTGTAGAAGCATCCAAAAAGTGGGCAACAATTCTGGCAAGGGTGCTATCCTGTTGCCGTCCTGAGTGAAGAGCAGCTAGAAGAGCTTAGTGCCTCTTTGTGTAGACTCCCCACATAATAATTTTTGTTATTTTGTTGATTTTTTTTATCTGATACCGTATTGCAGTTTTGATTGCTGTGTAAAGTAAATTGTGATGCTGTAGGTTGCACTACATGAAAATCGATTGATGTTGGTTTTTATTGATCACAATTTCATATCAATTATACTACAAAATGCAGGCTTTAGTAGACAATTAGAACTGGAGGCTGTCTGCCTTTCCAGCGTTCATATTTGAGTTTGGGGTGTGTAGATGGATAGTCCATACAACAGAGTCCCTATGCCATGCCAGGCCTGGCAAATGCTATCCCTAAATGGAAGTCTCAAGTGACTTTTGGTTTAACACAACATGTTTGCTTATGCTCTCTTTTACTTAATATATCACAAAATAACTGCCTTTCCAGTTTTCATCTGTTTACAAAATAAACACATTTTTCAGCAGGTCACCATTAGCAGGGGTCATTGAACCTGCACAAAAACCATGTTTGCTTCTTTGCACTGTACTGGTTGATAAACACAAGCCCAAAGCAATGTGCACAGGTACAGGCTGTGGCGCACACACATTCCGCCCCCATAAACACTCAGCCACACATGCACGTGTGAGTGCCAGCTGCTCAAGATGCAGTTAGGAAGGGGATGGGTACCAAGGGAACATGAGGTTTTAAAATAAAACAGAGCAAGTGTGATACATAATTCATACTCTGCCGTAGCTGTGATCACAACACAGTTTCATCAGCCTGGGTGCGTGAAAATATATGAGCTGGGCGCTGGACTCATGAGATGCAAACAAGCTGGGCGCCGGCCAAAAGCACAAAGCGGCATCCCCACTACAAACAGAGAAACAAACAAATAAACAAGAGCGCATACACACTCACACACACACACCTTCTTGTCACAAAATGCACTGAGCTGCAGCGGTGGATTTCCTGAGGGTGAAGACTGCCGCTTGTTGAAATCACTTCTGAATCTATGAGCATATACATCCATTAAGGACTGGCACCAGCGCACATGTTTTTGTGAGAGTTTTCACCTCCAAACACATTTCTAGATTGCTTGTGTCAAATGTTATGTTACACAATAATTAAAAATAGGTGTGTGGCATGGTTAGAGTATAAGGAGAATTAAAGGAGATTCAATGATGTGAAATAAAGTGTTTTACAATGATGGGTAGGTGTACACAATTAGGACGGCAGTTTGCCAGGGATTGCTTTCTGGAACTGACACATGAATATGTGTGCAGAAAATAAATGAGCTGGATGTTGGCTATGGGGTAACACGGTGGATGGCACAGCTGCGCCATGCTTCCATAGACCTGTGTTCGACTCCCTGCCTTGTCATTGTTCTTTCCAAGAACATGTGGATTTCCTTCACTTAGACCAGCTTCCTTCTACATGTTGCGGATATGTTAGTTGAGGACTCTAAACTGGCACAACATGAGTAAATGCTTGTGTATTTGTGAACATGTTTTGTAATGGACTGGTGTCGTATGCAGTGTTTTATAACCTTGTGCCTCAGATAGGCTTTACCTCCCCATGAGTCTGATTCAGAAAGTTAATGGATGGTTGAAATGCATAGTAAGCACTTCAGAAGTAAAGTGAAATCAGACAGGAGAGAATTAATTCTTTATAAACCTCAACAGCAAAACACACTCTGAGTGTCCCCATCATTGTTTATCTGAGTGTCCCCATCATTGTTTGTCCCATAACTAAAATGGAAATGACCATACAGGTTGGAAAAGAAAATAGGTCTGGACCTTAACAGTAACATTCATGGTTGGCCATAAAGGGTCAGTTGTTAAAATTAAATGAAAACCTAATCAAATGTCTAAACAAGAATGAAGCATTGACATAAACCAGAAGAACCTTACCAAGGGAATACTTAATTTCAAATGCAGTCTTACAAAATAGGTTGTCTGAACTTTATTAAGAACTGTTTCTAGGAAAACACCATGGCCCCATGTGCTAAATCAAGATATTTATAGTTTTATCAATACACAGCTTTAAATAATTAAATACTTACATAATTAGTTTTTGATCATAGCGAAGAAGAAGTATGAAAAGTTACTAAAAGCAGCGTCGCTCTAGTTCTCTCTGCTTTGCATACAGGCCTTCTCCACTGTGCTATATTTTTATTTCTCTTTCTCCTGCTCCCTTTTTGACTCCAGAGGTGGGACTCTGAATGCCTTTGTGATATCAGTTTGATTTGTTTTTGTATATTCATGGTTTGTTGTGTGTTAGTGCATCAATAAACACTCAGTAACCACTTAGGTAGTTATACCTATCTAATACCAGGTAGGATTCTCTTTTGACTCCAGCCCGAATTGAGGTCAGATGGATTGTAGAGGCCATTGGAGTAAACAGAAATCATTGTCATGGTCACAAAACTAGCATTGTCGTGCTGGAAGTATCAGTTTCAGAAAGTGTAGGTTCTGGGTATAAAGGGATTAAAGTGTTCAGCAAGAATGCTTAGTTACATTGTGGTGTTCAAGTGACTCTCAGGTGTTTTAAGGAGATCAAATATGTGCTACAATACCATTCCTCACACTATTACACTGCCACCATTACTCTTTACATTTGACACAAGGCAGGATGGAATTATGGATTCATGCTGTTTACACAAAATTCTGACCCTAACATCTGCATGATGCAGAAGAAATTGAGATTTGTTAGACTAGGGGTCACTTCTTTAATCTTCAGTGATGCAGTTTTGGTGATTTTGTGTCCACTATAACATCATTATCAAAGAGGAGTAAAATCCAGTATGGCTTTCTGCTGCTATAGTCCATCCACTTCAAGGTCACTCAACTCAGAATTCTTGGTCATTCACTATCTGTGGTCTGGTGATTTTTTTATTAACAAGGTGTCTATGCCCACAGGACTGCTGCTGTCTGGGGTTTTCTTATTTATTGCATCATGTCTTGTAAATGTGATGTTTCTGAGATGCTGGAGCCACTATCTGGTACTAACAATCGTATCACATTCAATGTCGTTTTGATTATGTGTCTTATCCATTCTAATGTTGGGATGTACTTTACAATAAGTTAACTTTTTCACAATGTCTGTCTGCTGATTGTCATGTGATTGGCTCTTTGGAGAAACACAGTATTTGTATTAACGAACAGCTGTACCTAGTAGCCACAAGGTTTATGTCTGGTTTTGTTTATGCTTGTTTAAATTATTTTGTGTAGTAAATACTTTATAGATTTATATTATATGTTCTTCAGTTACTTTTCATAGATGGAGCTGACATCATTTGATTTTCTACAAGATCACCCTGTATATTTGTGCAACACATTATGGATTTGACTGATCATCATGCAGTAACACTTTATAAGCTAATTATCCATCCCAAATGTCCATGTTCTTAAAAAATGCAAAATCAAAATAAAAATTAGATAAATGCTGGCAATATTGTGGTTCAAAAACTGAAGTGATGTGCCAGGCGTAGTGTCTGCTGATTCTTCTAGGAACCCTGTCTGAGATGTGCTTTATAGTTTTAATTGTTCATGTTGTGGCTTGTCCTTACATCTCTTGCATGTCAACTGTGAATGTTCTCCCTGCATAGATTCCCATACCATAATTTAAAGGCAAGTTGCTGGCTTATACGTACATATAAACTTCCCTGGTGTGAGAGATTTTGTGTGCTGTGGTAGGCAGTGGCAGCTCTTTCAGACTGATATTGATCGAAATGAAAACTTGCAGCCACTGCGGACCTCCAGGACCATAATTGAGTATCTCAGTCTGTAGCCTTCCCTTGATCAACTGAGGGAGCTATACAGATTTTGGCAAACTGGCAAACGATGTTGGATTTGTACATACAGTATATATACACACACACAGATTTTGAGCTCTTTATATTTTTTCTGAACATCCACTACAGACTACACACTTTTAATTAAAAATGTATGCAAATGTAAGCCAAAACCATCTGTAATACAACAAATGTAGAGCATAAAGTCCAAATCACAGTCACATCTCTTTACCTTGGGTGTTGATTATTGATTATTTTTACTACTTGCTGTTGTTACCACTAAGTAATACAGGCTGACAGTGTTTACAATACAAACAAATCATGATTTAAAAATGGGATGGCCCATTGGTCACCATATAGCATTTGGGCTCCAGTTTGATTTCTGCCTGATGTGTCTCCCATGTGGCTCTGGCTTGTTTTCTTCTGCTTATTGGAATAATGCTACAGTCCATCTCCATCGACTGGTGCAATGCTCAAAGCTTTCCTACCACTTGGAAGTAGATGAGCACTTTCCTCAATTGTATTAGAACATTGTAGTTTTCTTTTAAACGGAACACACTCTGCCTTGAAAACGAGCTCTTTTAACTTGCCTAATTCTTCCCTAAAAGCATACACCACTCTGAACAGACAACGACATACAAAACACTCGACGATCAAAAGAAAATACGACTTCACTTGACTTTAATGCTGTTTTAACTTCACAAAAAAAACAACCATTAAGCACAGGTAAGCAGCACATCATCTGAACAAGAGTTGCAGGTCCGACAGATTCTACAGGATTCAGCTGTGTACACGTGGCTTGAATGGGATAAAAGGTCCAAAAGCTGCATGGCTCGTTAAATTCCAACAGGACAGCACTGAGATATGAAAGCACCGTAACAGACTGAGAATAAATGGCATGGTGCATTAGCTGCTCTTTTTATTATCTTATTTAAATATTGTTGACAAGAATTAGTCCAATAAACGATAACAATACTCTTTACCACCTTTCTCAAGATTTTCTTTGTAACCAAAATATTCTGGATGATTCTTATTAATATAAAAGATTTTATGTTTGTTCTGTATTATTTTATTCTTTGCCTTGGGGTTATTAAATTTGAAATGGGTCTTCATGTAGCATCTAATATTCCAAGTACAAGTTAACTATTTGGATATTTGAGTATAAATGTCAGCTCAATCAAGGTATAGATGTGTTAATACTCAACTATTAACTCAATCCAACTTTTGGATTTATTCTTGAATGAATATTTGCTGCTAATTTCTCCCAACAAGAATGATAGGATATTTTTTTCAGAATAGCATGACAGTAATGGATTTAAAATTTTGGAAATAGATCAATTGTAGTCATAAGGTTGAGTTAATTTCATTTTATACCTTCAAATTTTTTAAATCCCAGGCACTTGGGTCTTCAAAAATGAGGATCCTGCAAGCTAAGTCACCCATGGGGAATCGCGCCATATGACCGTAGTGCCATAACTGATGCCCCCTCACAATGCAGGTAATGTGCCTTATTTGGGACTCCATGAGCATCCACTCATTCAACATGAACTCAAACTAGAGGTACCCAAGGATTCCCCATAGAGACACAGTAATGAAGGAGTCCAGTCTTTGTCTCGGGTCACTGGATAACATCCATGTCTCGCAACCATATAGCAAGACAGGAAGCACCAGGACTCTAAAGACTTGGACCTTCGTCCTTTTGCATAGATATCAGGAGTGCCAAACACCCCTTTCCAGTGACCCCCCATGCTCTCCCAATCTGTCTACTGACTTCATAGGAAGAGTCACCAGAGACATGAATGTCACTGCTGAGGTAAGTAAACCTCTTGACAAAGTAGACATTCTCTCCGCAGACGGACACACTACTAATGGCTATACCTAAGAGGTCATTAAGACCTGGATCTTGTTTTTTATCCAGGACACTCGCAAGCCCAGACACTCAGACACTTAGACTCCTCGCTCAATTTCTTGAGAGCCTCAATCGACAGCAAAGTAAAGATTAGTGAATCTTTCTTCACCAACAGATGCTCCACAACCACTGGACCCCACAACCCTGCCCAACACCCAGTCCATGCAAGCATTGAACAGAGTAGGAGCAAGAACACACCCTTGATGAACTCCAGAATCAAGTGGGAAAAACACAGTGGAGGACTCCTTCTGCATGAAAATATTTATATATTTCTACCGTGGTGCTCACTGTGTACTCAGAGCACACTGTGGGAGAACTTTTGTATTTGTTGTATTACAGTATTCGTTTTGTTTAGATTATGGATCTCTCTCTCTGTCTCTCTCTCTGTCTCTCTCTCTCTCTATCGATCTAGATATGTGTTGTGCACAACAAATTGTACAAGATATTAGGATTGAAATTAAGTAAAGTGAACTTTGAACACTATGATATAAACTGGCACCTGTTTATGCATTATGGTATAGGAGAGTTCACCAGCCAAAACAAGATGAAGCACACACCCATGACTCCCTCCAGCCAGCCTTCAGATGTCCCTGGACCCTGCTTTGTTTTCCCATCCTCCATTTTCAATTCTGTGGAACCCTTCTGTGCTTATTAAATATCCAAACCTCCAGGGTTTAGTTCTGCATATCCTGCTCAGTGATCTGGTTTTGGCACTTTGCACTCCATGTCAGCTCTTCAATCAATCTGTGACTGCCATTTGTGAATGTTTTGCAGTTTAGGTCTACTAGAGATGTGATTTCTTGTTGCTGCTACTTCACCAAAGTAGTTGAGCGGTTATGTCTATAATTTCTGGCTTATTCTAGGAATGTGCACTAAATACGTAATATTTTTAGACTGAGAATTGAAAGTGTGGAGCTAAATGTGTGTAAGTTGACAGTGTAAACAAATTCTACACATGCAGGCTCCCCCAGTTTCAGCCAAGTGAGACCATCACCAGGTTTGTAGTGTCAGCCACATAAAAACCTTGTCTAGATAAAAGGAAATTCTGGTAAATGAATAACACAAAATAAATACTGCATGTGAATAAAACCTATTGGTAGTTGTATAGTGCTAAACACTAATTACAAAATTACTCTGTCTTTTTATAATGCTTTCTCTATTTGTTTTATGCATCTGTGTTTTTATCTGATCATGCTGATGTTCCTTGCTCTGTGTGTGCACATAATCACAGTTTACAGTTAGGGTTAGGTTTTTTCTATACTGCATGAGCATCTAGTGCTTGGAAATCTTTGGCAAAAAAGGTAGACTGACATTCAGTCAGAGACAAAAAGTTATTATTGATAAAAGTTAAAATTGATATTTAATAGCTGAAAACAGAATTGCTATAGTGCAGTCGAAGAGCTGTTTCTACCAAGTGAATATGGTCATTTCACTTACATGCACGGGCATTTTTACCAAAAATTTACTTCTGATATTTGTTAAGCTGCATACATCTTCTCTTGCAAATTAAATTCTAGCAGTTTTGTGCCAAGGTAAGAAGCAAGTCAAAGGATTGTAGAAATATTTTAAAGCATTAACCAGAAAATTAAGACATTAACCACATGATATGGCAAAATAGTTGAATAAAAGGAGCAGGTGTCAAATATCAAAAAGACAAGGGAAAAAAATCACCAAAACCAAAAACATTAATCAAGAGTCAAAAGAGCAAGGCTAAGCCCCTGGACTGTTTGTTAGTACCCTATTGAAAGTAAAAATCTAGCTGTGGTAAAAAGCAAATGTTTAAGGTTTATATCCTACTGTAATCAGGAGTCAGGAACTTGGCAAAAGGCTGTGATGTGTAAGGCCTCCAAAAGATCTCTAAAGCAGCCAGGACCCTCATTAATCTGCCCAGAAGAGGCTCACCTTAAATCAGCCAGGTCTTAACTGCTACCTGCTGGATTTACCAAGAGCAGGCCCCAAAAATGGAGTTCAAAATGCACAGAAGGTCCCCAAATATAATTAAAAAATGCCTCACAAAGGAGAGGCCCATCAATTTCTGGCTTGTAAAAACAAAAGTGGCCTTATAAAAGAAGAATATGTATTAACAAAATAGAAAATATAACAAAAATATTTAAAAGATCAAAAAGGAATTGCCTACAAGGTAATCTGAGATGAACAAATCCCAGTACATAATACACGAGCAGAGTCCAATAAATGTTATATCCCAGTTCATCTGGCTGGGGTTCATATTCGTGTTTTTACGTCATCTTTATTCTTTTTTGATACTTCTGTATGTATTCATTTAATTTGTGTTTATTTGCCATTGCCACAGCTATTTTACATGTGTTTTGTGGGTGGTCCTCCAAGAAATGGGACCACCTGCCAATCACCACCAGTTCCTGGCAGTTCATTTCAAATCCACTAAGAATTTTAGTGAGTTCTGTGTTTTTTGCATTGTCTTGTGCTTATTGTGATTTATTGAATTTTGTAACTTTCACTCTGTTTTTTGACTTTGTTTGCTAGGATTCCCTTGCTTTTTTAGGCCACTCCATTTTGTCATTGTGCTCTCTGCATCTCTGCACCATTTTGCGGAGTATTTTTTTTTTTTTTTTTGTGTTTGTCTGTTTATCTAGCTGGGGTTTGTCCAGTTTACATGCTTTGGAACTCCTAATTCACATCAATAACTGGAAGCATAAAAAATGCAAGCAGCTATAAATATCAAGAAATAACAATTCTCACTTTTAATTCCAAATACAAACTCAGTGATCCACTGTTGAGTTTCTCTCCTTTGACTGAATATAAAGCCAGAAGGAGGATCCAGCAGCATTGACCTCAGGGTGGCACCACCCCCTGGTGTTCCACCCATAAAGCACATAAAATGGCAGAACATTTAAAGTTAAAGAGCACCATTGCAAACATAATGTAAAATACATAATAATACATTAAAAGAACAATAAAATATAACATACACAAACATATAGACCCGTATATAACAACAATTTATTTTTATACGACCCAAAATCACACAACAAATTTCTCAATTGGCTTTAACGTACCCTGTTTAATCAATGGCATCCCAGCTTTGACTTTCTAAGAAGACTAGAAAAAAAAAAAGAAAACACTGCCAGAATTAAGACATCTGCAGGAAAAAAAGTGAAGAAATCTTGGGAAGGGCAATTCAAAGAGAGACCCCCTTCCAGGTAGGTTTGTTGTGCAGTGGGTTTCAGAAAAGTAAATCCAAGGTAGAAAACAGGATGCAAGCAGTCCTCTTCTTATCGCTATGTTATAGTTATTAGTCTCATATTAAATGAGGTTGGTCTCAAAATTAAAGAATTAATCAAGAGTCAGAGTCCATCTCTTAGACACCTGGGATGGGATGACTTTGAAAGGGTCTGCAAATCTTTTTAATAAGAGACTTTTGCTGGTTTTGGCACTTGCACTAGTCTTAGGTGCACACTCCGAGGAGGACAGGTGAGCATGTTGTAAAAAAACCTCAGGGTTTTTCAGTTGACCATTCACTCCATAATGTTATTATTTTTGAGTGCAATAGTCAGCTCCAGTATCTATGGCTAGGACATCCTAAGCAAAGGAGAAAATAAAGATGACAGTCTAGGCCAGATGGCTTTATGAGAAATTTGCACCTTTTCATCACACAAAGTTTGGATACTGAATACTCCACACAACCATTTTAAATACGAGGAGAATGATGACACAATTCATTACATAACAGGCAACAAGCATAGCAGCTGTAAACAAAATGGCCCCAGCCATACAAACTTGTCAAAAAATGCTGGCGACTCACAGAATGCAAAATAATGTCATCAGAATAATGATAAAAAATTTATACTAAAGTCAAAAACTAATGTTTTAAGTCACCTTAAAGTATAAGTAAATGTAACTCTAAAGTAATATTTCAGTGCTGTGGGATATGTGATTTTATATATTCAAACCTGCAGAAAATGCTGCAAAATGATTTGCATTGTGCCAGTGGTAAGTCATCCATTTCTTTATTTAAAGTGTGTGGTTGTAATAACATGATGGTGTCCCACTGAGTCGCTGTGCTCAGGCACTACATCCATAGACTTCAGAGCTCTCCCAGCATCCTCCCCACTAAGCTCTGTTACAGTATTATGTATTTTCATTCCTGTACAGTTAATGCCAAATGTAGCCACCATTTCAATGATTTCTATAGAAACAACAATAGTTTAGTAAGAAAGCAAGGCCAACATTGTATTATGTGTCGTTTGTAACCAGCCTAATTGAATTAAGGAGAGACTGGCCTTAAGACTACAGAATTGCACACCAGTGAATGAGATTACAAAGAGCTTTTGCATGAACAAGCTGTGATGACACAGACAACCTGCTGTGTTCCACGATGGTGAAGTGTTCTTCTGTGGTCCTCAGATGACACTGAATTGATCTGTGTTACAATCCTTCTATGTGCTGCGGCTCCTTGTGAGCTGAACGACGGCGGGGACCCTTGAAAAGAGATATTCTTTTTTTTTTTTTAATTGACTGCCTTTCCTGTGGTGATAGGAGAGAAAGCAACTCACATGATCATGCAGAATGAGAGACCCTGCTGGCTGTTGCATGTTCATGGCCGCTGATTTTCACGCCTGGCGCTTCGTTCACAGTCGATCAAGATGAAGAGATTCAGTCAAGCAAAATAGAGCAGTGAACTGCTTAAATAGCAATGTCTGAGTCTTCTGGCCTAGACAGTGTGAGTGTGGGGGAGGTGATGCAAGTGAGCAAAGGCCTTTATGATGTGTTGCATAGCAAAAGGCACTGTATCTTCTATGATGAATTCGTTTGTAGAACTGCGAACCAGTGATGCAAAAAGGCTGTTACCATATTCTGGTTTAACTTAGTTTGACCTTTGAGATACTCATAGTAAACAAATGATAGGCCATGGTTGATGAAACAACATGTATTACACATCATCAATTAGTCTTATTCTGAGGGAATGCATTAAATATAGGTATAATATTATTGATATTTGTCACCAGTTTAGCTGCCATTTTTTGGGTTTACATAGATCATCCGGTTGGCCTTGAATCTTTTTCTTCCACTCTCCACAGTCCTGGGCATCCTTTGGGCTGAGACCTATTATCATATTAGAGCATTAGAAAATTATAGACAAGACCAGGCCATTCAGTCCAAAAAAGCTTGCATGGCCTATAAACTTAATTCCTCCAAAATAACACCAAGTCTAGTTTTGATGGCTACTGAAGTCCTCTTGCATTGCTTGGTAATTTGTTCCAAGTGTCTATGGTTCTCTGTGTGAAGAAAAACTTCCTAATGTTTGTGCGAAATTCACCCTTAACAAGTTTCCAAGTGTGCCTCAGGTTCTTGTTGAACTCGTTTTTAAGTAACAGTCTCAATCCACTGCACTAATTCTCTTCAGAAATGTAAACACTTCAGTAATGTCAGCCTTTAATCTCTTTTGCTTAAATTGAAAAGTCTCAGCTCTTTTAATGTTTCTTCACAACTCAACCTCTGCAGGTCTTGGAATCGGCCTAGCCACTTTTCTCTGAAATTTGTCTAGCACGTCAATGTCTTTTTTTTTTTTTTGCCTGGAGGCCAAAATTGCACACAATATTCCAGATGAGGTCTCACCAGTCATTCAAATCATTCGTACAGTATGTATTAAAAATAGCAGTGAGGGACACCACTGTTAACTTTACCCAATTTTAATAAGGCTTCTCGCTCCATAAACTTCTGCTTGCTGTGTTTTAGCCAATTCTGCACCCATCTGTACACTACACCCTGAGCTCTCACCTCTTTTAGTTTGATGCCTAACCTCTCATATCTTCCAAAAGCACCTCCAACCACATCTTCTTTGGCCTCCCTTAAGACTTCATCTCCTCCACCTCAACTTTGGTGCAATTCTTCACTTAATCATCCCCTGCTTTTTGCTCCACATACCCCAGCCTCCTTAGTCTGATTCTCCTCAGCACAACAACTATCACCTCTACACCAATGCTTTCCAATTCAGTATTTGTTATTCTTATTATTGATATATTGGTAAATCTAAACTGACCCATTATGGTTTATTCATGAGGTCTGGCATACTGTAAAAACTTTGTTTAGGCTGTGCATTCACTGATGCTGGGATAGGCTTAAGTTTGGGTTTGCCATGGCCCTGTGGTGGAAAATGCAGATTCAAAATGCATTTTAGACGTCGGAGGTTCCCTCTCCATATTTTTATAGGTTTTGTTTCTGGGCACTTGCAGTCGGATGTATTATTAAAACTTAAATGAAATGAACTCAGTGAGCAAATGTGTGTAAATGTGTTTTACAATTGACCTGCATCATGTCTGCAGTCCTCTTCTGTGGTGCTAGAGTAAATTCTTGGTTCACACCATGCAGTGCTGACAGTAGTTTATGAGTTCTTATAATAGTTAATTTAAAATTAATTAAAATGAATTAATTGCTCAAAATAAGACAGATACTGACAGTTCAGCTTGCCTATTAACGGCTCCCTCACACATGCAGTAAGGACTCCCTGTTCAGTGTTGTTCTGCTGTTAATAATCCGTATTTAATGCAACTATGAGATAACACATTTCTTAGTTAGGGCAGACAAGACATGCGGCATATAAGTTTCTTATGTAATTATACTTTAATACAGTATAACTCTGACTTTCTGCTTCCTGTACATGATAGGTATAGGGGACACCTCTTGAGAATTAGAATTAATTTATGTTTGTTGAATGGTGTTTATTGACATAAAGTATCTAAAATACATTCTGCTCTTATCACCAGTATGATGTTACCCTCTGCTTTCACTGATGGATCTCCTTTATGATGTACTGCTGTGCTTTTTAGACTTTATTTGATGCAGTATTTCATTGTTTCTTCCTTCTGACCTGTGTTTGTTTTGTCACTGACATACTGTAATTTTACATTTGTACAATGAATTATTATTTTTTTCTGTTTTTTTTTTTCCACAAGGTTTCAATACATGAGAAGCTGGGAACAGGTGTACATTAGGTAAACAATTTGGGTTTTCTATTCTATAGCTCTATATATTTAACTACCTATAGTTTCATTACTTGGGTAATACAGTAGAATACATTTTAAAATATTAGATGTTTGATATCCTTTGCCTTATGTGTACTCTCAACATTCCTCCTACACCTTTTCTTGGTATCTTCAAGTGTTTCAACGTCTCCTACCCGGTGCTTCCACTCTCGATTGTGCTCTCATAAAGCCTGCTTCTCAAACTCTGTCATTTTGAGGTGCCTTGCTCGCATCTGGTCCGCTTTTTGACTGTCAAACATTTCAGCATTTAATTCGTAATAAATTTAGAAACCTTTCTGAAAACATGTGTTAACTTTGTCATTATGGGTTATTGAGTTCAGCTTCATGGGCAAAAAATGGCAAATTTATCTGTCAAAAATTAAATCTACAACACAATAAAATGAGCAGAAAGTGAAGGGGTTTTAATACTTTCTGAATCTGCTATACATGTCACAGAACTGAGAATGGTCTAATAAAATGTTTTACATCAGAATATACAGATATGTTGTGAATAGTTGCATGGTTTACATATGAACTAAACCTTAGGGTCTGATGTTGTGTAGTGCCATTATCTGTTAACTAGTTTTTATTAGGCCAGACCAAGATGCTGTGGATGTGGGGTGTGATCAAGCAATGAGTGCGGCAATGGCATCTACTATATATTGCAAATGTACTGTGTGACTGTGTCTCACTCAGGCTGACGTGAGTAGGAAAGGAAAATCTGACAGGCAGTATACTGTAGTGGCTAAGATAATGAGAATCTGTGTCTGCCATTTCAGTTCCTTGATGATAAAGGCCCTAGCCAAATATACAGTAATAATACAAAATCACCTGGAAGCAGTTCTGAATGAAAGAATGGTGATCATGTACGTGTTATGCTGAATTACCTGTGTGCCATGCTTAGTTAGCATATAATATATTATAAACAGCTGTAAAAGAAGCCCGGACACAGACAGACACTGAGACAGCCAGATGTCCAAAACACACATGTTTTTTAATTCTTTTTCTTCTGCACAGCACACAGTGCACAAATTACCCACAAGGCTCAGTCCCTTTTCTTCTGTTCTTATTCTTCTGCCGCCTCCACTCAACTGCTCTCCTCTCCTTGCAAGCTCCGTCCAATTCCACCCGACTCCGGCCCATCTACTGGAGTGAGGCGTCCCCTTTTATACTGCACCCGGAAATGCTCCAGGTGCCTCTCAATTAACTTCCGGCAGCACTTCCGGGTGTGGCGGAAGTACTGCAGATCTTATTTCCGGAGCTGTCCAGGCATCCCCTGGCGGTGGCCATGAACCCCAACAAGTTTGAGCTTCAAAGTCCCAAGCCCGTGGCCCCGATGCAACCCAGGGGGGCTGCCCTCTCATGTCCTGGGGAATGAATTGCCCTTCTCTCAGTCATCTGCTCTTCCAGGCCTCATTGCGGGGCACGATCCCATCCATCACACAGCATATTACATGATCAGTTAAGCCAGCTCTGAACATTGTTTGCTAAAGATCGGGTGTAGGTACATAGTACAAATCCACAAAAAATATATCTGTCAATGTTCTAAGCACACTTATATTTGCAGCATGTCCTGGCAACATTGGACACAAAGAAGGGACCGACCCTAGATAGAATGCAAGTCACATGCATTTACACACCTACACTCACTCTTTTTGGTCTTTTTAAAGTAATCAGTAGAGAAACAATATGCATATCTGATATGCAGAAGGAAGCCTGAAACCCTCACACACAGACAGACAGGATTTTAGGCTGAGGGTCAAACTCAGGCTAGTAGCAGTTTGAGATTGCAGTGCTAAACATTGCATCAACATGCTACTCGAGAACGGTTTATTGATTTTTTTTTTATGTTCATGAGCTTCTAGAATTTTAAACAGAATCTTAACTCAATTAATGCAAAGAGTAGCATGTATTGTTGGAGCCTCACAATGCTTGGGCTCTGGTTTGATTCCTAACTGGGTATACAGTGGTGTGAAAAACTATTTGCCCCCTTCCTGATTTCTTATTCTTTTGCATGTTTGTCACACAAAATGTTTCTGATCATCAAACACATTTAACCATTAGTCAAATATAACACAAGTAAACACAAAATGCAGTTTTTAAATGATGGTTTTTATTATTTAGGGAGAAAAAAAAATCCAAACCTACATGGCCCTGTGTGAAAAACTATTTGCCCCCTTCCTGATTTCTTATTCTTTTGCATGTTTGTCACACAAAATGTTTCTGATCATCAAACACATTTAACCATTAGTCAAATATAACACAAGTAAACACAAAATGCAGTTTTTAAATGATGGTGTTTATTATTTAGGGAGAAAAAAAATCCAAACCTACATGGCCCTGTGTGAAAAAGTAATTGCCCCCTTATTAAAAAATAGCCTAACTGTGGTGTATCACACCTGAGTTCAATTTCCGTAGCCACCCCCAGGCCTGATTACTGCCACACCTGTTTCAATCAAGAAATCACTTAAATAGGAGCTGCCTGACACAGAGAAGTAGACCAAAAGTACCTCAAAAGCTAGACATCATGCCAAGATCCAAAGAAATTCAGGAACAAATGAGAACAGAAGTAATTGAGATCTATCAGTCTGGTAAAGGTTATAAAGCCATTTCTAAAGCTTTGGGACTCCAGCGAACCACAGTGAGAGCCATTATCCACAAATGGCAAAAACATGGAACAGTGGTGAACCTTCCCAGGAGTGGCTGGCCGACCAAAATTACCCCAAGAGCGCAGAAACGACTCATCCGAGAGGTCACAAAAGACCCCAGGACAACGTCTAAAGAACTGCAGGCCTCACTTGCCTTAATTAAGGTCAGTGTTCACGACTCCACCATAAGAAAGAGACTGGGCAAAAACGGCCTGCATGGCAGATTTCCAAGACGCAAACCACTGTTAAGCAAAAAGAACATTAGGGCTCGTCTCAATTTTGCTAAGAAATATCTCAATGATTGCCAAGACTTTTGGGAAAATACCTTGTGGACTGATGAGTCAAAAGTTGAACTTTTTGGAAGGCAAATGTCCCGTTACATCTGACGTAAAAGGAACACAGCATTTCAGAAAAAGAACATTATACCAACAGTAAAATATGGTGGTGGTAGTGTGATGGTCTGGGGTTGTTTTGCTGCTTCAGGACCTGGAAGGCTTGCTGTGATAGATGGAACCATGAATTCTACTGTCTACCAAAAAATCCTGAAGGAGAATGTCCGGCCATCTGTTCGTCAACTCAAGCTGAAGCGATCTTGGGTGCTGCAACAGGACAATGACCCAAAACACACCAGCAAATCCACCTCTGAATGGCTGAAGAAAAACAAAATGAAGACTTTGGAGTGGCCTAGTCAAAGTCCTGACCTGAATCCAATTGAGATGCTATGGCATGACCTTAAAAAGGCGGTTCATGCTAGAAAACCCTCAAATAAAGCTGAATTACAACAATTTTGCAAAGATGAGTGGGCCAAAATTCCTCCAGAGCGCTGTAAAAGACTCATTGCAAGTTATCGCAAACGCTTGATTGCAGTTATTGCTGCTAAGGGTGGCCCAACCAGTTATTAGGTTCAGGGGGCAATTTTTTTTCTCCCTAAATAATAAAAACCACCATTTACAAACTGCATTTTGTGTTTACTTGTGTTATATTTGACTAATGGTTAAATGTGTTTGATGATCAGAAACATTTTGTGTGACAAACACGCAAAAGAATAAGAAATCAGGAAGGGGGCAAATAGTTTTTCACACCACTGTATATATATATATTTTTTAACTGATAAATGGGACACTCAGTAAAATTGTGAAATCTGCTGACCCCATCTTACCAATCCTGGACAAATGGGAACGCCAATCCCAAACCTATGCATAACACCTAAAAATCTAAAATAGAGAAAGAAGAGAATAACAAAATGCTACAGTACTTTAGGAGTCACTAGGTGCAATAGAAACTATGTTTGTGCTATGGTCCAAATTAATACTAAGATCTCAAGAGATAATTACTCCTTTGACAAAACTCTTTGGGATGTGGAGTGGGGAGAGTCACAAAGACAGCAGGTTTAATGAAGGATTAATAGCACAGATGTGGCCTCCAGCTGCTCTATATGTTTAATAGTTTACTTAAGGTCAGCCTAAACCCTTGAGAGGCATTTGGGCACCAGTGTTCCATGGAAAGTCCCTGGAGTTCCATGAGTCATTCTTGTCCCAAGGCGTAATTCTCGGACTTGTCCTGGATGTCATTCCTGGGAATAGCTTAACAGCTCCTACCAATCACAAGGCAGGTAATCTTGGAGTCAGGAAGTTTGGTATTGGTGAGGGCTCATCTGGCACGAGGAGGAGAGGCCAGAAGAAGAAAAAAGGACCAGAGGGTCCATGTAGGTGAAGTACAGTAGAATTTGAATCAGGAGATATAGAATTCATTTATTTAGGTAAGCCCAGTCATAATATTTTCTCATTTGTATATACCTTTTTTCCCTGCATTCTTCAGTATCACATTATTTCTGCTATAGTAAGGCCCTTTATGTGTATCTGCAGTGATCTGCTTGCCATTATTTGGGTTCAGGTTTAGCTTATGAGTATCCCTTTGCTCACAGTTTTCCCGTGTGTGTGTGTGTGTGTGTGAACATATGATTACACATTCACAATCTTAATTAAGGAGAAAGAATTGTGAATGTTTTTTTTCTCTTCTGCACTTATCCTAGAATTTCTAATTAAAAGCAAAAAGAATTTCAGGTTTCCTTTTTCAGCTCTCTCTCAACTATAATTCTTGCTTCCTCTCATTAAAAAAGTTTGCACAATGGCTCAACACTTGCCTATTTACTGAATTCTGATTGTCGTTTATGTTTCTAGCTTCTGCGACTCAAATACCTTAACCATTTGGTTGTATTTTTAATGTAAAGACATACAGTACATGTTGGTTGCACCTTGTACATGTAATTCTGAGTCGGGGCCAGTCAATACCCAGGTCGCCTGTTCATAGCCAGAGTCACCCCTCTGTCACCTATCAGGTAGGACAATTCTTAGTATATCACCTGTCACTCTTTTTTTCTGCTATTCTTTTCCTACTAGCCCTTTTGGTACATTCTTACATAATTATGAGTTATGGTACCTCTGACACAGGCAGCCAAGTCACCCAGATCTACGTTATGGGCGAACATGTGTCTTGAACAGAATAAAACTGCCTGCAGTTTTTCTAGCCTTTACATTGTTTTTACAAATACTTCAGGGCTACACATTTAAGAGCCACTTGGATGCTGTCAGACATTGTATTGCTTTGATCTTCTTGAGCTCTTACTACAATAAAGAGTAATACTGTAGGGTTCAAAAGTTCTGTTAATAGAGTCAAATATAAAACAGGAGAGCATCTGATGATCTCAATTTTCCAAATCTCTAGAATAATGAAGACTTTGTGGACACCTGGTGAGGTTTTATAATCTTAAGTGTCCTTCAGAATCAGTTTAGCTAAACCTCACTTAAGAATAATAATGAAAAATAAGATGATGATGTAAAGGCCTATTCAGGAAGCACATATTGGATATCCAGAATCAATTGAGTAGTCATTTGGCTATTGGTACAGTAATTCACTCATTGTCTAAAATCTTGAGGAAGTGCCACACTCACTCAAATTAAGTTAATTTAGAGTAACCAATTAATCTAACATGTACATCTTTGGGATACTGTAGGAAGACACAAAAAATAACCTTAGTTAAGCAAATGTCCTAACTAGCTTTTTGCTCAGAGTCCATCAATGCCACAAAGGTTGATTTTGAATGCAGTGACCAAGAGTGGCTTGTGCTCAGGAGAAAGACAGAATGTCAGTACACTGAGAAATAACTAGAAAAGCTGATCATCAAAGCCAAAAGAACAAAACAACAATCAGAGTAAAAAAATGCAAAGCAAGAATCTGAACACTGTGTTGGATTTAATTCCTCTTTTTGCTCTTTTAAGCATCTCTTGTAATTTTCTAGTTTTGTGAATAAATCCAAATTTGTATAAATTCTTTTTTTGCCCTTCTGTCACAAGATTCTCCTCCTTCTAGGTCTTTTGCTTTATTTTGGGACATTTCTAATTCTTTTGCCCACTCTCTTTGTTTGTGCCCAGCTAGGCTGGAAGACTACTGAACATAGCTTGGAGTTAACTGGACTGGGTGTGCCTATTCTGGACTTGCCAGAGAAGCTTCAATCTGCTATTTGGTTTATATTTGAAGGTCTCACACCCATATTGTCATGTTTAAAACTCTCATAATATAATGATCTCCTATAAAACAAAAAAACTTTTTTTTGTCATGTGTTTCAGTTCAAACTGAATAAGGTTACTTATGGGATTCCTAGGACAAAGCAGATTTATATTTTCTTTTGCACAACCTTCTCCTCTGTCCTTCTTTATTTAATTACCTTATATACTCGCGTTTAAGTTCTCTCATGGATAAGTCAGGACTTATACTTAATACTTATTTTACCATATAATTTCTGGTATTTTATAATGTCGGTCTTATAAATCCATCGCGGAAAACTCACACTTTTGATCCAAGAGAGTATCATATGCTAATGCCCACCTGAGAGAGTAACCACAGTGCACACTGCCTTTTTTTTCTATGTATTGTGCCTACATGACCACATGGTAATACCAAACTATTCTGAAGCAGCGTTTGCACTGATTTGTGTTTTTTGTATCTCACACCCTCATACACCTTTATCATAAAAGTCTCCCTTATCTACGATTGAGTGTTTGATCGGAAGAAAATTTGAAGGTGGTTTTAAATTAAACGTTGTTGAAGTAGCGAAATAAATTGGTTAATGTGCTGCTGCATCAAAATTCAATGTGTCTGAGAAACTGGTGCGAGATTGGAGGTGGCAAGAAGATGAAAAAAAAAAAAAAAAATTAAGTGTTGCATTTTTGAACGGGCGTATAAATCAGGGTCTGATTTCATGATCGATTTTTCGGGTTTCAAGACCCGACTTATACGCGAGTATATACGGTAATCTACTCCTCTAGTATCAATTGCATTTTCATCTAAACTTCTATAAGCTGTACCTATTTTTGCCAGAGTTATCAGTTTACCTTCAACTATTTATACCTCCATCTTTTGACCCACACACTTACACTGCTTGCATTTTATGTAGAAATTAGATCTTCAGTTTTTTCTTGCATTGTTCTGCCTGGGTCTGCTGCATTCAATGGATGGGTGCTTCTGAGCTGCTGCCCATTCTGTCACCTGAGGCCAGAATGCCAAGTGGTTGCCTGCACCCTGCCACTTAGATGTCTCCATGCCGTCTTTCCTCCTAAGGCAGGAATAGCATGAAAAGAGTGTGAGGAATATAAAAGACCCACAAACCATGACAAGACATTTACTAGCATCCCTAAAGATTGGTCTCACCCCAGGCAACCTGGCAGTAAACTCCTCAGTCACACTCAGACCAGTACAGGTCAAAAAATAAGGAGCTGGCTTTAAAAGTTCAGAATATCTTAAATATTCCAAAACACGTCATAAATGTACCTGAAAGGAGAGGAATGTCAAACCTCTGGCTTGACAGACAAATCCAATACAGAGTCTTTTCAAATGAAGAAATTTATTTAAAGAAAGACAAAAATAACAAAAAATGTGCCTTAAAAAAATTCAAGCTACAGAAAACTAGTCCAAACCTGTAATAGAAGAATCGAAAAGCCAAAGACAGAAGCAATAAATCCAGAAACCAGAAAAGTCATTACTTAATAATATTTAAACACTGAATAATTAGTAGACTATACAATATGAGCAAAAATTTAAAAAAGACAAATCAAAACTGTGAACATAATCAAAAACATAAAAAGGCAAGAGATAGATAGATAGATAGATAGATAGACAGACAGACAGACAGACAGACAGACAGACAGACAGACAGACAGACAGACAGACAGATAGATAGATAGATAGATAGATAGATAGATAGATAGATAGATAGATAGATAGATAGATAGATAGATAGATAGATAGATAGATAGATAGATAGATAGATAGATAGATACTTTATTAATCCCAAGGGGAAATTCACATTCCTCCAGCAGCAGCATACTGATACAAAAAACAATATGAAATTAAAGAGTAATAAAAATGCAGGTACAAACAGACAATAACTTTGAATAATGTTAACATTTACTTCCCCGGGTGGAATTGAAGAGTCGCATAGTTTGGGGGAGGAACAATCTCCTCAGTCTGTCAGTGGAGCAGGACAGTGACAGCAATCTTTAAATAATTAAAAAACAGAACAACAATAAACTTAAGTCAGGGCTACATCCTGGCTAAACCATAATGCAAAGTAACCGTCCACATGCTTTCTGCCCTTGACCCCCCTTTTCAATTAAACCACAAAGACACAGTCACATAATCAAGGGTGTGTTTATCTACACAGGACAGACCCTTCTGTGCTCAGTCATTGTGTGTGTTGTAAGTTCTCCATGTTGCTGCTTTTCCTTCTTGGGTTTTTTGTGCTTTTTTTCACAATTCTTTTTGCTGTTAGTGTGATTCCCCAGACCAAACCCCCCCTCAGGTATTGCTGACTAATACATTCAAGACCTTTGTTTGTTTTTTCAATCTTCTCTTGCTTCATGCTAAATGTTTGCTTTCTGTTTTATTACCACTCAGTCTTTGGTTTAGACCTTCATGCCAAAAACATATCACCGACTCTGCTCTCAACACGTGTTATACACAGCCAGCACTTCTTTATTGGATGTTACTTTGCTCCATGAGCACAGGACTGGCTTTTTGTTTGGACTCTAGAACTCGGCACATTGATGGAGAGTTTGAAAACCCCAAGTATGTAGAATCACGAGATGGAAAAGAAATTTTATGGTATGTTTGTTCAAAGAGATTTTTTATCCAGGGTGCAGTAATGGACTATGTCACCTTTATTCAGCAGATTATTACCATTCTTCTGCTGATGTAATCACTAGCTGTGTTCAAAGACGAGAGAATGCTGCTTGTAGCAGGTGTGACTGTTATGCAAAAGGAGTGTTGACATAAGTGATAAGTAATAAGTGAAAAAATGCCCTTGTGTTTGGAGAGACCCTATGTTTACATTGGCAACACACTCAAATGAGCAGCTTGTGCTCATGAACCACATCTTAAATGGACGAATTCATGTTACCAACAATGTGATGTGAAGAACTATGTTGAAAAAGGTGGTAACATGCAAGTAAAGGAATGAAACTTTTCTCACCCTTAAGGCTATTCATTTTGTTGGCTCTGCAAATCTAATCATTTATACCCCTGCTCGTCCAAGTTATCCTGCATTTCTTTAAATATACTTTCATTTCTATAACATTCATCTACTGTAGTTTAGCATGGATATGCACATACAACCCTCAAGAGATGTTAAAGACGCCACCCATGCATAGATCCAACACTCTCTAATATAAGTCTGCACCTTTGAGTCTTCACCTTCTTGCATAGTTTGTGTGGAATGTTTTCAGGTATTCTGGTAGTTGTCATCATTTTAGTACAAATATTGGTTGTAAATGGGCTTATGTGGATGAGTGTGAGTATTGCATGTTTGTAAATGACAAACTGACTTTGACTCTGGAAACTTCTTGGGTAGGATCTGGCCCCCTTTGTCCCTCAGTTAGTTAACTGAGAAATAGATGAATAGATGGGGATATTTTCTTCAGGCACAAAATGATATTACATATAAATAAATGGAAACCATTTCAGGTTCAACAAACCTGTCTGAGTGTCCTCACAGAGGTCATATTCTGAGGAACAATGACTCCACAGCTGAGATCCATATTCAGGACAAATTGGATCTTTTTGCATCTTATGCAACAGGGAGAAAGATGCCATGTCAGATATACCAAAAAGTGTGGACCTGGAATTGGGTCAGGGATAGCAAGTGCCACTGAAGGACAGCATGAAAAGAAAGAGAATGGAAACAACATACTATCAGCCAATCAAAATGCTGGCTACAATTATAATAAGCAACACGAATAGCCTCAGTAATAACTAGTACTTGATGCTAAAATAATGAGCCCTCAGCCGTTATTTTAAAGCTCAGACTGATGGATCCTCTGTAAGTTGCCCTTTGAGATAGTGTGATGATCTGCAATGCTGGTGCCTGCCCTGCACTTGACATTGTGAGGCAGGCTCTGGCCTCCACAGCCTGGACTGAAATAAGTGGGTTTGATAATGAATGGATGGATGCATATTCTTTTAATATTTCTACTTACCAAACATGGCTAAAATATCCAACTTTATGTGTTCTAACAAAATCAGACTTCTGGCAGCTTAGCCCCAGGGCTCTTTTTTTTTAGCCCCAGTAAATAAAAAATATTTTATTTCCCAAAGCCTTCCTTTGATGGGAGCAGCAGATAACTCAATCATTAGATAACAGAAGATGGAGAATGATTGCTAGTCTAGCACACGTCTTCTTTCCTGCCAGAAATGAATTCAGATAAGTTGTGATTTAACAGCTTCTTTTATTTATCTTGGAAGCTGCCCATCTGACCCTCCCTCTACCCCCCCCCCCCACCCAAAAAAACAAGCTAAGCAAGGGATGTAAACAAGAAAAAAAGGAGAGAAAAATCAAAGCAATAAATGAGAACAAAATTCTATTTTGAAAACTCAGCAGATGTGAATCATTTCATTCTGTGATCCAAATGAGATTGTGTTGTGCGAACAGATGTCTGTACTCCGCCTCCTTGATAAACATGAGCAGATATGGTTTTGGCATTCAGGGTTTTGTGCTTCTCAGGTAAGCAATAATCAGAGGTGCTTTATAAGCTAAATAAACTACGCGTCCACCATTGTTATAGGGTGAGATAACATCAGCCCCCTTTATAGTAAGGGTTAGAGAGAAATCAAGACTGGCATAACCAACACCCTCAAATCAAAGCTACAGCATAGAAGCCCTTGAAATCTACCAATCCTCGTGTTACTTATGTCTTTATAGTACAAGCCTTAATTATATTGCTCATCCTTATTTTGAACAGAAAATTTCACATGGATATTTGCTACTCTTACCTTTCCCATTGTGTCCTTTTTACTGGTGTTAGTGTAAAATCAGTAAAAAGTTGTGAATTTTGAGTGCCAGTCTGCCTTATTTCTGCACTTCTACATGTACACCTCATTCCGACTATTAAGTATTCATTTAGTTTGAAAAAAAAAAAGTAAGAAATCCAAGCCCCTGGCCCTTGAAATATAGGAGCACAGAGACATGTCCTCTGCAACAAGACTCCTGACAGCATCCGCTGTTTGATTTCTGTGCGTTTATCGGATGCACTCAGCTTCCAAGCTCATTAAAACGCACCCATTATCCCGACATTTGCACGCATCACATGCAAAACTAATTTACTTGTAAGAAATTAAAAGTTCATTTTAATTGAGCTCGCGCTGCAGTATGCAAATGAGGAGTACATAATGTACAATGATGCGAAGATGAAGCTGGAGGAACAGTTAACCCCATCATGGAAAAGAGAGAGAAAAGCAATGGAAGACTGCCAGATTAAGGCTGAATGCTGCAACATTAGAGCCCTCTTGGCTCCCAAAATATCTCAGTTTCAATTACTTTCCATTTATTATTATATTCGAATGCAGCCAATTTATATTTGTAAGTGGTGTCAATTTTTCTTCATAACAATCTTTTATCAAAAATGGGAAAAGTTCTTCTGTATATTTTAACCTGATCTGATCATTTCTGGATAGCAGATAGCTGGAAATATTAAATCCATTCACAGTGGTCTATCTTAGAGCAGAGTTACTCCTGCCAGATCAGTTTAGGAACCTAATAAGTCCATCTTTGGAATGTGAAAGGTGACTTTAGTACCTGAACAAAACATGGAGAATGTGCAGACACCTGGTCAGGATTCAGACCCAGTCTATTGCAGGCAGACCTAGGCGCACTCCCATATAATTCTAATAGTCTAACCGCTACATCTCAAGGGACGCGGAGCTGGCACTTACATCACTGGATCCATTAACATTAACTACTACAATAGGAAAACTCTAACATGTCCAAACTGCTAGAAATGCAAACTACATAATACATACCTTTATTTTGAGACATGTTTCATCCTGTAAATGGAAGTATTTTTAGGGAGGGTCCTTATGGTGGGCAAAAACCTTGCATTCATTTCTGATTTTCAACACTCTTCAGAGGGATCTGATTTCTTTGGTTTCAGTTAAGCAGGACGTTTTTTATCTTTCATTGTCATTCACACCAGACCGTGGTAAGGATTCTGTTATTACATTAATAGGTGGCCGTCAGTTTCAAATATGGCGCCTGGTCTCTGTCTGCAGAGTCCTGTGCACCATTGACCCTGTTCTCACAATGGGAATTTCTTTAGCTAACTGTATCTAAAGCGGCTTCATTCTTGCTCTTCTAATGATCTTCTATAAACATGTAAAGTCCTTTGTAATTCTCAAAAACCTCTTGTTCCATGATGTTCTCCTAGCACTATATCTGGTTTCAATGGTTTTGTACAATCAAGAAAGTAGGCTGAATGCTATGGACATGTGATGAGGGGAGACAATGAATACGGGGCCAAAAGATTGATAGGAATGGAAGTACAGGGAAAGAGAAAGTGAGGGAGGTCAAAGTGGAGATGGATGGATAAAGTAAAAGAAGATCTAAAGGAAAAGGACTTCACTGATGAAGAGGTACAGGGCCGAACTATTTGGAGAAGGTTGATCAAGCACATCATCCCGACGTCAAAGAGGGAAAAGATGAAGAGGAAGAGCAATTTTCCTATAAATTAAATCCATCTTGACTTTATCAGACCCGCTTAATCCAGTTTAGAGTCTTGGTTCTGTCTTGGCAACTTCACCACTGATCAGAAACCAACCCTAGCACCAGTTTATCAATCAAATCATACGTTAATTTATTTTACTGGCTCATTGCCTTTTTTCCTGGCATGATGAGATAAAATGGGATAGCCAATATTGTATGAGTTTCAGTAACAATTTTGCAGCACCACTTTGGGACTGGACAGGTTGGCCTGTTTTCTGAAATTGTTCACATCGCATCCCTGATTCATTGTAAGTAGTTATGATAATCCCTCTGACCTCAAATTTGCATTTGTGAAATAAGCGATTGTCACCAGTAAAAATGGTGTAGAAAATAAGAAGTCAAGATTTGGTTGACTTCTCATTGCATCCATAATGGCTAACATGATACAATACCCAACAATGGCAACATGCTATAGATGTAGAAAATAAGAAATTTCAAATATTGTAATACTTTTTCACTGACAAAACAACATTTTGTCCTCATACATGGAATATAGATAACAGTGTTTAATGCTCAATCTGGAAAGAGAAAAGCAGTTTTCCATTTTAACATCCATCTTTCTTTTTCTATTAATTTACAGAAAGCTGTATTTTACTTGTAATGGTTAAACGTATCATTAGAATAAGCATCCATAAAAATCAAGTGTTTGGGCACAATTGCTAGCCTTAGTCTACAGTATCTTGGTAGCTGTTCCCATACAGAGACACAGGTACATATTCACAGGAGTATGTTCATGTCTAGAATATAGAGGAGTTGTGGTGAAATTTGAGAAAATATTACTCTGAGTTTTTTCTATAGTTTTCTATAGTTATGGTTACAGTTTAGGTTGCCATACAACTGATTTTAAAATCAGAGTGTCTTTTAGAGGCTAGAATCATGACAAAGGACAAACCACAATGCTGATTATATTCTTTGTTTGACTTGCTATGCCAGAGTAAAGGTGGTTTTACTCGTTTCATCACTGCAGTGTTTTAAGGATGGCAAAACGAGTCTGCCCATCATTACTTGTAGCAGCTTTGACATCCACTGTAAGCTCACGTCTCCACTGCCTTCTGATGAACCTTCTGGCATATATTCATATCAAATTTGATCTAGCTTGAAAACCTATTCATTTTCTAATCCTGCTTCTTTCCCTTCAAATAAGTGAGGAACCAAAGCCTCTTCCCAGGCACAAGATAGAAACCAAGTGAGATCTGCACTGATCATACATTTAAACACACCATAGCATGAATCTAGGAATGAAGAAAGCAGTTGGTTTATTTCTTTGTTTCTTACAAAACATTTGTGTAGGCATTTTTTTGATTCATCTTCTAAGTTACAGACATAAACTCTTCCATAGCTATTATTCATATACACACATTCAATCACAAAAAGGCAATTCTAAGTTAACTTTTAGTCTTACGAAGCACCTTAAATGTTGAACACCATTCCTATATTCTTCCTAAGCACTGAGCCATTGTATAATTGTTTGCACATCTTTATTTGAATTTAAATTCTGGGAGGTCAAATGGCTTGTCCAGCGTCACATAACAAGTCAGAGGCCATAGACTGAGCCAGCACCATGGTGGGTTTAAGATCAAGATTAAGTATTGAGCTACAGCCTACCGATTTGTTTTTGGACAATAAGAGAAAAACAGAGAAGCCAGGAGAGACCAGTGGGAAAAAAGGAAGGACATTTAATCTTCTGATAGAAACTTATAAAGAGTGTGAGATGCAAAAAAATGTAAACAACTAATACGACTTTTCATTTTATGCTAATTTTCACCCACTTTTTATATAACATCTTTCATCTTTACAGCATGCAGAGGCAATGCCTAAAGGATTTTTTTTTTAATTTTCTCCAGTAAAAAGCTTTTCCCTGTTTCACTCCTGCTGTAACTGTTATTACTGATTAGTTTGCCTGACTCCATCGCAGTCACATTGACCGTTCAGGTGTTTTCAGCTGAGTACATTGTTATACCCCCAGTCAATGACAAAAAAGGTGTACAGCAAGTCTGTGTTCATAGAGCACATGGACAGTAAAGAAAGCTTTCTGTGGCTAGAAGAGCAATAATGGCACAGGTGCAAAAGGTCAGTCCCATAATGAAAATTTCAGTTTTGTAAATGATGAGTCCAGTGTTAAATGAATGCCGTGAACACAAGCTGTCCAGAAGAGGAAACTATCTATCTATCTATCTATCTATCTATCTATCTATCTATCTATCTATCTATCTATCTATCTATCTATCTATCTATCTATCTATCTATCTATCTATCTATCTATCTATCTATCTATGCTGTATTGTTATATATCAGCCTTATATCATCAATAATAATAACCCAATGATTCCATTTTGACCAGTAGAGGAGCTCTTGACTTGCTTGCCTTACCTTTCCCACTCCAGAGTTGGCTGCTTAATATCTGCTGACATGGGTCTCAGCGGAAAAAGAAGGTCACAGTGTTATATGCCATAGGCTAACTGCTTTATACTAATGCAATTAATTTTCAGATGCTAAATTTGAAAGAGCACTTATTTGTGTGTGTCTCTGTGCAAGTGTGTGTGTGTGTGTGTGTGTGTGCCCCACTATTCATCATTCACATGAAATAGTTAAACCTCCCAGCTAGGAGACATACACAATCCGCTTGTCGAAAACATTTCATCCCCTCTGCTAAATTCAAATGCAAATGTATCCCCCCCCATTTCTTTTTGTCTTGAAATTAGTGAGGCAGAGTGCTCGGGCAGCTAATTATGTATTCAAATGAAAGAGCCTCGTTAATGTTGCACAGGGGAGACTGGAAATGATTCGGAGAAGATGATGAAATTGAAATGAGCGCTCCGGTGTTGGTGGTGGTGCATCTGGAATCACTCGAGCGCATCCCGGCAGATGTCACCTCGCAGGAGAGTCTCAGGGAGGAGGTGGGGATGGGGCCTGCTTTGCAGGGGGTGAGGCTTAAGGGGGGGGGGCAGTGGTGGGCTGCTGGGTCTACATACCTCCACTTAGACAAGGGGGAGAGATTTTGTATTCTGTTTTGACAGAAAAGACAAAGGGAAAAGACGTGCAGAATTGCCTACAAAAAAGACATAAGATAATGAAAGAGGAAAGAAAGTGCCCTAATTTTCTTGCCAATGGAAAAAATTAATTATGTGGCATTCAAAATTTTAACTCTCTACTACCCCAACCTTTGCATAACTGCTGCTGTTAATTCTCCATTCCATCCTAATATTTTTAAAGGCAGAATTTGAGCTGCATTTTTCAGTGACATTTTGGAAGCTAGTCCGTCTTATCCGGGCTCCAGTTGCCTCTCTTATTAAAGATTGACCTCTTCAGTTGGATATGGAAATGAACAATAAATAAAGATAATAAAGTATCTATCTATCTATCTATCTATCTATCTATCTATCTATCTATCTATCTATCTATCTATCTATCTATCTATCTATCTATCTATCTATCTATCTATCTATCTATCTATCTATCTATCTATCTATCTATCTATCTATCTATCTATCTGTCACTAAAAAGCATAAAGCTTATTACCACTTCACAATGCAGTAGGTCAAAGCATGACAATATGAACTGATGACCCAAATATAGATTTTGCACTAAAGATGTTTCAAGACATAAGGAATAAAATTAAGTAAGGTGAACTTTGAGTGTTTAAGCACAGAAGAGCTCACCCATTGAAATAAGATGAAACATACATCCATGACTCACTCCAGCTAGCCCACAAATGTTTCTGGACACTGCATTTTTGTTTTCCCATCTTCCGTTTTCAATGCTGTGGACCCCTTCTCTGCCTATTAAATCTCTAAGCCTCCAAGATCCAGTTCTGCATGTCTTGCTCAGTGGTCTGGCTTTGGCTCCTTGCACTCCAAGTAAGGTGATCTCTGTGCTCAGTCTGTGAGCACCAGTTGTGAATGTTTGGCAGCTTAGGTTGTACTTGTGATTTCCTGATTTGCTGCCACTTCACTAGAGTGAATGCCTGTCTATGTTTAGCAGTTCTGTCTTATTATAGAAATGTGCACTAAATAAGTAATATTTAAAGAATGGGAATTTAAAACGTGGAACAGAATGTGTGTAAATTAACATGTGTTTTCAGATGTAATCTCTACAAGCATTTTGAGTTTGGGCCAGTAGTTGTCCAGTACTTCCTTTTTGAGGGTGCTATGAGCACCTTGAAGATACACCCAAGGTTATAAAAACAGGAGAAAAGAAGGATCAGTTGAGGAAGTGAATTTGAATGGAGCAGGCAGTAAACACAGTCAGCAGATAGGCAAGGGTTTGTATCCAGGAAGCTAAAAAATATTAACTGAGCCAAAACAGTATCATAAGTCAACCTGAGGGGTAAAAATGGCATCAAAACCAAACAAGACAAAAACAAGGATTTCTCTAACCAAGGTTAATTCCTTTTGATGAGTTATATGAAACATTTTATTTTGCAGAAGCTTGAGTGCCTATGTTACTGCTCCAGTATCTTTTATACCTTCCCATGATGACATCACATGCAGAGACGCTGGTTCGCAACTGGGCAGTAATGGATGCCGTTGCTGTAAACAACAAGGCTGTGGCAGCAAGATCTGAACACAGAACGGTGGTGAGTGCAATCACATTGTGTTCCAAAATGGTGCCATGCAGACATTAACAAAACCAGAATGAAATTATTCAACATCACGAAACATGCATTTTGTTTTAGTTTGAAAAACAAATCTGCAAATTGAATTCCTAGAAGCCCAAAACTAAGATTCATCACAGTGGAAAATGCAAAATGGAGACATTGTATTTTCACTAATTGTACCAAAGATGGCAGCTGCCAAGTTTGTTTAGAACTGCCTCCCCTCAGCTTCATAGACCTTGGTTCATACCCTGGCTAGAATTTGCACATCTCAGAGTAGGTCTTCTTTTGGTAATCAAGTGAATGTTCATATCAAATATTATATATGTGCATGTTAGAATAATGTGCAGACCTTCTACAAAATAAATGCATTAAGACAATGAACAGTTAGATCTCATCTAAAATGCTGTCATTTTTTTAGAAAGTATTTTTCCAGCATTGTGTTAAGAGGGGCTGCAATACATTCACACTAGCTCTTACAGGGCCAGCGACTAACCAGTATGCCTTTAGGATGTGCAAGGAAACCAGAATACACAGTGAAATCTCACACAGATGGTGCCAGGATTTGAACTTAGCATTTGGGAGTTGTGAAGCAGCAGAGCTTTCTGTTTAGGAAGTTTGCAGGAATCAAACTGCCAGGAGTAAAAGAACAAACAAATAAAAGTATGAGAAGGATAATTAGAAGATGGAATGGCTTGCTTGTGGTCTAAAGTCTGGCAGAATGTCATCATACTGTGAAATGTCAAAAAACGGTTTGTTAAATTCTGGTACATAAAGCAGAAGTCCAAGTCAAAAGAAAGTAAAGCAGAGTTCCCCACGATATTTAATTTCTTATTCTTAAGTACGCTATAAATTGTTCAGGAATGAATCTTAAGCCCTAAATTAGGAGGTTCTTCTTATGGTGTCTAAAATCTCAGGTGGGTGTGATAACATAACATAACATGTCACATATCAAGTGCCTAAGTCACTTTACTCGTCACGCCCACATGATTGGCAACATGCATCATTAATAAAAACGCCATGACCACGGCCATGAGAACATAGTCACAAAATGGTGATGGCTGTTTGAAAACAATATGGCACTGTGATGACATGATGAATATAGCAATATAATTAATTCAATAAGAAAAATACAAATGTTCCACAATTCATATTTTAAAAAATTGAATCTGTCTATACATATAAAAGGCAAAGCCCTCACTGACTCATCACTAATTCTCCCACTTTCCATATAGGTGGGAAGCTGAAATTTTGCATGCTCATTCCTTGCAGTGTACTTACAAAAGTTAGGAATGTTTTATGTCCTATTGCAACACCGAAGGGGGGGAAATGGGTGTACCCCCTAAGCTGTATATATAGATAGGGGAAACCCCTCCTCACTATTTCTGCGACTTCCAATATATGTAGGAAGCCCAAATTTCCCATGCTCATCCTTTACACTATACTTACAAACGTTAAGTATTTTTCATTTCACGCCGTGCCCCGTAACGAATGTTCGAAAATAACGTCTTCTTTTTGGCGGTTCTCACCATTATGCCATAAGGAACTTTTGGAACTGACCTCTCCTTTTTGGTGGTTTCATTCCTTATTTCCATTAATAGAGGATTTATTTCACGGCAGAGATCCCCTTGCTTTTTCCGCAGGGCCACTGTCCGCACCAATTCAAACGCCTCCAATTTCCAGTAAGAGTCTGCTTCACTATGACAATAAATAAGTCACAGGGCCAGACTCTAAAAAAGGTCGGCATTGACTTGACACAGGATTGCTTCTCACACGGCCAACTGTACGTTGCATGCTCAAGAGTAAGCTCAGCAGACAGCTTGGTCATTTTACAGCCTGTGAGCAGAACTGCAAATGTCGTTTACAAAGAGATCCTCACATCCTGAAAATGTGCATTTCTCATACACAACATTTACAATCATAAATTAAACATCTTACAATCATCAAATTCACTCTCAATACTAAAATAAGCCTACAACAATTACATTGACAATCATGTTACATTATTTTTAAAATGTTTCCTTTTCTTTTTCATAACTTCTTTAATACACTACTTCTCCGCTGCGAAGCGCGGGTATTTTACTAGTTTAAAATAAATCATAGTTTCATGATTTTAATCTCTTTGAAACCACGATTCCATTTTAAGTAATAGTTTACCCATAACCTGTGCATAGCTCCAATATCATACAGTATGTACAGTAATTATTCTTATGGCCCTCAACCTCTACAAGGTGTCCCAGGAATTAAAACTGTTAAAATGATAGCAGAGTGGGTAGTGACCGTGTCTTAGGAGTGCTCTTTGCACTTTTTCATATTCATCATGAACACATCAAGGTGACTTCTTCCACATTAGAAAAATATGTCAATTAGGTGATTTGACAAACTGAATCCCATACTATTGACTTGTTTCCCTTCCAGTGTGAAGAAATGTCTGAGGACACAGTCTCTCTTTGATAACCCATCCACTGATTCTGGAAAACAGATATTCAAGATAGAATTCCTTTTTCATGTTTTCTGCCTTTCCACTCTGTGCCCAACAACCTAGAAATCTGACACAAAAAGACAACCCTGACCAATCTTAGGAATTCAGAGATCCAAAGTGTTTTTAGTATAGCAGATATTTAAAAATTTAACTCATTTTCTTCAAAGTAAACTCTCATTGATATTCTTGTACATTTGCTAGTATTTCATTTGAGAATGCATTAAAAAAAGATCAATGGTGTTTCTTTAGCATTCTGAGCTGAGGGAGCAGCATATTCTTTGAACATTTGTTGTAGAGCTCTGCGGTTCTCTATTTTTAAATGTATCTATTTCCTGTAATTGGTCTTTAATTTGAAATGCATTGTAATCTATCTTGTTATATTGTATTTTGTCTTTTATTTCCAAATTGTTGTGACACATTTTCATTCACCTTACTCTATTCACTATTCAGTTGTATCAAATCAGTGTTTACATAACTAGAGCATCACTGTGCAATGCTTTAGATAGATAGATAGATAGATAGATAGATAGATAGATAGATAGATAGATAGATAGATAGATAGATAGATAGATAGATAGATAGATAGATAGATAGATAGATAGATAGATAGATAGATAGATAGATAGATAGATACTTTATTAATCCCAAGGGGAAATTCAGAGTGAGGTTAGCTCTGTAGCAATATGGAACTGTTACAAGAGTTCAGAGGTACTCTTTCTAGGATTGCAGATGCCCCATAGCAAACTTTTTAATTGTGTTTACATGTACTAAACTAGTGTGAACATGACTTACATATACTTTTGTAATGTATTACACTAAGGTTTGCTCTGTAGCTATTTGAATAATGAGGGACTGCTCTAATTGAGTTGGAGTTAATGACCTTGGTATGATAGACAAAGTCTTAATATTGTTTTATATGGAGTCTTGTGCTTCTAGTCAGTTATTCTTTGTAAATGCATCTAAAGAGAATGGGGATGATAGATAAAGAGGATATCAGACTCCTTCATGATAAAAAGCCTGGAGGTGCAGTAGTATTCAACAGTGAGCAACTTTTTACTGGCTGACCAATGTCCAAAGAAAATTCTTGAGGAAGGCAAAACTGTCCAGGGTTGATGTGCTCACTCTTAATGACAGGTGCAGGAGGAACTTGGTAAATATTGTAAAAGAATCAGTCTCAACACACAAAGAAGGTCTGGGGCAGCCACCCTTATATTGCCCCGGCTGCAAAAAGGGTAATAAATTAAACAGCTAGTGATCTGTTGACTTCCAAAACTGAACTGAATTCAATGGTGAGATGGTGGTGGTTTTCAATGCCAAAAGCGGACATGATGTCATCTGAAGGCTGGAAACCGGAAGTGACTCTATTCTTGGCGCCGGAACTGGAAGTGACATCATTATGGCCGTCAGAGCCGGAATTGATGTCATTGTGGGCGCTGGAACCGGAAATGGATTTGATGTTGTTAAATCAGGTAGGTTTTCCTGTATTTGGCCTGCAGAGATAACAGAAGTAGGTTTAGTGCACCCCACCACCCCCTGGCCTGGCAGGTAATTACCTCCATTTGGTCCATTCAGCTTCCTCTTAATCGCACATATGTGACAATATGTATGACCTCAAAATAGAGACAGTTGAATTAATTTGTACATCTAGTGAGCTTGTCTCCTAACCACCTCACACAGGAGGTACACCTGACATGACCCATTAGGGCCAGTTCAAGGACACCTTCTAGGAGGGACTGTGACCATGGATCATCTGCAGACAGGTGCTGGGCATAGAAAAGGCTGTCTGACTGTTACATCTGTGACCTCAGTGGGGGATGTAGATGGAAAAGGAGTGAGCATGTATACTGTGCTTTTTTTTGCTTGTTAATCTGTCATTTTCTAACTAAAAAGAAATGTATTCTTAGCCTTTGTGTTTGGTTAAGTACCACTGAACACAGAGGTCAAAAATAAATATTTTAGCCTTTAGAGTATCTATGAGATTACATTTTTTGGACATGTGCAGAGGAGAGATGCTGAGTATATTGGGAGAAGTATGTTAAGAATGTGCCAGGAAAGAGGAAAAGATGAAGGCCTAAGTGAAGGTTTATGGATGTGGTGAGAGAGGACATGCAGGTGATGAATGTAACAGAGCAAGATGCAGAGGACAGAAAGATATGGAAGAAGATGATCCGCTGTGGCAACCCCTAACGGGAGCAGCCGAAAGAAGAAGAAGAAGAGTGGCTACAGATCCATATGTGGATACAAACCTTTATTTTATAAGGTGTCTCTGTGGATTTTGCCTGGTTTGATAAATTTTTAAGGCACTGGAGAAGTTGGAAACTAATGCTTACCATCAAAAAAGCATTAGAATTCTTTTAATCTTTTCTGTTAATCTAAAGAATGATGACAAAGAATTGAGATATATGTTCAAATGCACACAAACTCTTACACTTGCTATGTTTTGTATTCAGGGCAGAAAGAGAGCAGATGTCCAGTGAGTGGGAAGTAGAGCTGAACTGGAATTGGACACATGTTAGCAGTTTTATTGTTAGCAGAATTCCTAATAAAGGTAGGTAACCTCAGTCATATTTCAATTATTTTACAAGTTTCAAGAATACTTAATAAAAATAACAATAAAAAAACATATGACTAGTCCAGTGAGCCTTCCTCCCACTATTATAGGCTCTTTCACCCCTTGTGTAAACTATTTTCAGGGATGCCTTAGAAATAAAAACCAGAAAAAGTGTAATGCTGAATTTGGAGGGATACATGGTGAGACCACACGGGAAGCATTTAGTCCACAGCTGTGGATGTCACTCTTTAGGAAAGACATTGATGTTATTGGAAAGGGCTTGAAAAGATTATCAAACAGTTAAAGGGGATACATAGTTAAGAGAAGCTGTAGATTGTAAATCTGAAGAGCTCCAAAATGGTAGAGAAGTCAGGTCAAGTGTTTCTATAGTAATCTCATCAAGTACAAAGTACAGGGTGGGACAAAATCGTGTGCCTTCAGGGCCACAGAGCACAATAAGCCTAACATATAATATGACAAGTTAGTGCATCCAACATTTAACATAATACAACATATAGTGCAGTAGACAAGACACTGGGCATTAAATCAATGCATACACACAGCAACTTACAGTGCAATTGCAGTAATTAACAATGACACAGGACACAGTTTAGCAGTTGAGTAAGCTGGGTTGGTAGCAGCTTGGTTGTAACCACATTATGCTTTAAAGTGTGCAAACTGGGCTAATAATACATAGATAGCAGATATAAAGTGCAGTGTGCATTGACTTGACAGAGATGTCTAATTTAATGAGACTTAATGAACAAAATGATTTGCACAAAGCCAAATTCATAGTGAAACTTGGTGTTTCATTTTACAAAAATTTACAAAACAAACTGCCTTTCACTTCAATAGCACTAGATTTGTGCTATTGACACAAATAGAAATCTGCTTAGTCCTGTCTGGAAGCACGTACTTGCTTTAATCTCACATGCATCTGCCTGTCATTTAGTATTTGAATAAGGATCTGCAGTGGAAAAAAATCACTGGGCTCATTTCCTGTCATGTGTAGATTTAGGTTCGTTTATACTTCATGCTCAGAATGCATACGCGCACGCATCATGGCTGCCACGTGTTTCCAGCGTTCATTTGACGCGTCCTCTGAGCAGGTCCTCAGAAATTAACATGACGCGTGCGCGAGTTGCAGTACCAGCAAAAAGTCGGCGGGTGCAGTGTGATAAAACTTTTATATTTAAGCATCGCATATTCCCCATCGTAATGACACGATACATTTTAAAAGTCTCACATACCATCTTCTTTTTTTTTTTTGCAACTTCACAGCAGCAACATAATGTACAGCCACAGAGAAAAAAAATTAAGGACAAGGTGAAAAGGTGTATTTTGTGATTAAAGTGGAAATTTCGGCTTTAATCTCAAAATGTCCACTTTAACCTTGTAGCTTACTTTATCATTAAAGCAGACCATCGTACATCATCCCAGTTTTTAGTTGCTACAAGCTTCTGGGACTTCCTCCTGACTTGACAGCCACAGCAAGCAGCAATAGATCACCACACAGAACACATTAAATGTATGATATTCCAACTCTCTGCACATTTAGAATCCTTAGATTTATACTTGATATCTCTTTCATGATGAAATGCATTAAAATATGTATGTTACATTTTACTGATAAATCGTTAATTTCATTTAAATAATGAATACTGTTAATAATTACACACATGGGGACGATACGGTGGCGGAGCGGTAGCACTGCTGTCTCACAGGGAGTCACGGCACTGGTATATCCCTGCTTGGAGTTTACATGTTTTCCTGCTGTGTTTCCACACTGTGCTCCAGTTTCCTTCAAAAGATATGCAGATTTGGTGACACTAAAATGATGCTAGTGTGTGTGAGTGCTTGTATTCACCTTGCGATGAGCTGATGCCCTGTCTAGGGATTTTTTCAGGAGTGAGTTTGATGTTTTGCAGTTTCAATTGCCTGTGAAACTAATAATAGTGACAGTTTTGTGAAACTGAATGTGAATTGAAACTTGCCTGTTTTGCTCATCATTAATGCCTACATTTGTGTTAATGATCAAAACACTTCTTGCAATTCAGATCAACTACTGTGTCTGTTTATTTTAATCTTTAACCTGATTCTGGAACCCACAGTACTGCTACTAACTCCTCAGCGCTATGTGTCAATTCACATTTTCAATCTTCTGCTATGTTTTATCATTTCATTTTTCCTCTTTCCAAGTGTTTGTTTCCTTAGGATTTATTATGTAATTTAATGAGTATGTATTGCATTTTGTTATCTTGATGCTTTTTTGTTTGTAATTTGGTAACTGCCTCGTGAAGTTTGATGTATGAAAGATATATCAATTTATTTATTTGTGAATCTTTTGTGAAATAAGAGACAAAAGTGTGTCAGAGGGAAAAAAACCTTATATTGATCTCGATAGTTTTGTGCGATGTGTGCTAGCTAGCACACTTCAAACAGTAGTGATTGAACTTATGAGATAACTGTCAATTTCTTAAAGTCTAGGAACAACTGGGCTCCGTCCTTACTTATGATTTCACTGAGGGGCAGAGTGAGGTTGACATCACTCTACTTCTTCTAAGTTGATAAAAAAAAAAAGTCAGACGCGTCAGTCACCCTTTCAATTCTTGGGTGCTTTTTAAAATTATCCATACAAACCCAAGGCACTGCTTAGTCCAGTTCATGGTAGCTGCAGCAAAACTTTGGGAGAATAACACATGTAGACACGTGAAAATATGAGCTGAAGAAAGAAATACTTTACTCTTTGGTTAGGTAGGGGAAATTCCAGAGCCTGTATTTAACCCACAGGAGAGACCACGCATGTTGCATTGATCTGAATTGGAGAATGTTACAGGTGATTCCTATAGTTCAACTCAAACCAGCCCACCAGATGTTCTACAAAACATGTCTTACATGTGCAAAAAGTGAGTATCTGAGGTGTCTCTTGAGAAGGACATTAAAGCTGATAATATTAAAGCTTATCAAAGACTTAGATACAGATCAAAGACAATGGTGAGCAATTATGCTTCACACTCTGCACAGACTCGTCTAATACCTGGCAAAAGTTTGCTAAAGTTGCGCAATTTCTTTCACACATGCAAGCTCCATACATGCAGTGACCAGCCTGTAACTCAAATGCAATGTTCTGGAGCAGTATCTCTAATTGTTTTGGAAATGTGTTGCCTCTTTGTAACAGAAGCATTATACATTGACGTTTGATCAATTGATGTATTGAAATACAACAAGAAGAAAATACAAAGAGTAACTGTAATAGAAGAGTCAATGAATAAGATACAATTGAAGTTCAAGTTTAAATAAGGAGATAATCGAGATTCAGCAAGTCTCATGTGAGTCTCAAGAGGAACGGGTGGCTGAGTTCAGAATGGTGGATGTGCCCCTGGATGAGGCATCACATACTGTATTATGTTAACCACTCTGCAATTAGCAGCATTGGGAATATTGTTGGTAGCTGGTCAATAGTAGGCCATATTGCTGACTGACTTTCTATCCAACTTATTGAATAAGGCTGCCTGGCACTGTCAGATTCCTTTTGCTTATCTTTTAATTTTGTTCTGTTCTGTACATTCCTTAGGCTCCCCAACTGTACACACTGCACACACTGCTTCTAATCAGTCTCAGCTGCCAAATATGAGAAAAATGGTAACTTTCTGCATCTCAAAGCATCTACAAAGCCTGTTACAAATCCATTTTCCAGCCTACTTGTCCAGCTCATGCCACCCATCACAAGACACCCAAATACTTCATTCAAAGAATTTATGAGGTTTAAGGAATAAGGAATCATGGTACTTTTTCAATATGGACAGTAGTAATGAGTTGCACTTTACACGTGTGAACTGACATCTGTGTACTTAAGTTACAAATATATTGCAGTACAATGCATTATAATGCAATACAACTTATTTTTATATATTACACTTCACTGAGTGCAGGCGCAGAGCACTGGGTACAAAGTGTACCTAAGAAAAATGAAAATTCCAAAGAACTCATTTAACTAGCATTCCTCACATCCTGGGCATTCTGTAGAAGAGTCTGTGCTGGGCTGTCCAATTGGATGAAAGGAACTTTTCCTTCCAATGATTCCAATGCTCCCAGTATCTGAGAAGACTTTTCCATGGGCAGGAGAACAGCTTGGCAGTAGAACCGTGGCACCAAGTATTACATGAAGATATCGTAAGGAGAAACAGAACAGAGAAGAATAAGCAACGGTTTATAAATATTGTATTACTTATATTTCTATACAGATGAAACAGAGATACAGCATGCACAGCTATTCAACATTTCTAATCGATATATGTTAGACTAAAGTATTGAGCCGTCTGCCTGGATTTAAAAGCTGACACTGAAGGGACGTCTCTTACATTAGCAGCTCAACCTCCCACTGCTATTTTATAAATCCATGGGATCTTACGTAGGCTATCTTCTATCGTCAGAAGATGATCACTTCCAGTTCCCCTACATCACTTTCAGTCTCACTATTTAAAACCACCATCTTTGCAACTCATGTTCAGTTCTGTTGTGGACACAGTCTTGTGAATATCTCTGTTCCTTTCAAAGCATTTTGCAGCCAGGGATATTATATGGCTGGCTGCCCCAAACCTTTTTAAGTGTGTCAAGTCTGATCTTTTTACAGTGGCATAGTTGAGGCACCAGAACCAGAAGTAACATCATTTTAGGTGCCAGAACCAGAAGTGACATCATTCTAGGCCCCGGAAACTGGAAGTGATGTCAGCTGAGGCACCAGAAAACCGGAAGTGACACCATTCTTGGCGCTGTAACTGGACTTGGCGTCTTCACATGGAGTCAGATAGGTTTTCCCATGGCTGGTCTGTAGAGATAACAGGAGAAGATTTAGTGGACCCCGCCACCCCCTGGCCTGGCATGGAATTACCTTCACTTGGTCCATACAACGTCCTCCTACTCGCATGTGCATGACACAATTTAAGGCTTTATAAGTTAAAAGGAGCATTTTGAAATCAGCCCTAAGCATAACTGGGAGCCAGTGAAAGGACTTGAGTACTGGAGTTATGTGTTTGTATTTTATGGTTTTTGTCAAACTTCTTGCAGCTACATTTTTATTTAACTAAAAGCTGCATAAAGAATAATTTTAACAGCCAGTGAATAACACATTGCAGTAGTCCATTCTACTAGAAATGAAATTTCTCAGTCTTCTACATATGTACAAAACATGTTCATTTTCCAGTATTTTTCAGACGGAAGAAACATATTTTGGATAGTTCCATAAAGTGTGATTTAAATGACATGCTAGTGTCAAAATTAATGACTAAATAGCATGCTAGTTCAGAAACATAATGGTGATTCCAGCTGAGATAAAAAGTGACAGAATATTGTTGCAGTAGGCATCATCCTACCAACAAACAGCATTTCTGTTTTTTTGGGTTTTTTTGTATTCAAAGACAAGTAGTTCTTCTACTTCAACTCACTGACACAACTAATTAAGGACAGCTTCTGAGAATCTTTTTGTTCTGAATAAAAGTATAATTGGGAGTCATCTGCACATGAGTGAAAAGTCTTTCTAGTGATAGCTCCCATTGCAAGCCTGTAAAGCTCTGAGTTCTGAGCCCTGCAGGACACCATATTTAACTTCTGAGTATAATGATGGAGTACTGTCCGGACAATTCTCTTGCCACTGGAATCGATTTGATAAATAAGGAAAGAACTGTGCCTGTGAGCCCAATGTAGTTTTCCAGCCTGTGTAGTAAAATGTAATGACCAATTGTGTCACAGGCTGTGCTTAAATCTAACGACATATGTAACTGCCATGAAATTTCCTTCATCAGAGGATATTAGAATGTTTCTGTACTATGACCGGTATGAAAGCCAGGTGATGTGTAAGGTAATACTGAAGCTGAGTTGTGAATGCTCTTTCAAGTATTTTAGAAAGAAAAGGTAAATTTGAAATGGACCTATAATTATTAAGCATATGTGAGTCTATCTTTGACACTACAAACAGTAGTGATGCCTCCTTCTGCAGTATCACATGTGGGTCTAAAAGCAGTTATTTTTTGCAAATACTGACTGTTTAATATAAATGCTGCATAAAGTATTATAGATCCTTAACATGACAGGAATTATGACTGTATTTGTAACCTTTCCTGCTGTCATGAGTGCACTTTTGGTCACTTTATCCTGTGACTGCCATTCCAGCAGGACTGGATGATGGCTGAACTTGCACTTATCTGTTTCCTTAAGCTGTCGGGTAAATGAGGCATGAGACCCCTGTGAACCTATAGTTAGGATATAGCGGGTTGGATAATGGATGGATGGATGGATGTTCATCTGTCTATCCTTGTTATGATCTCTGCAATGCTGCCTGCCTCAGTTCATAATAAAACCTCCTCACTTTCTGATTTAGTGACATATTTGGTTCATCATTATGAACTGAAGAATACTTTTTAATAACTTCAGTAACCAGGCAAGAAGGGCCTTGGTCAGGAAAGTGACCAAGAAGCCAATTGTCACTCTAACAGAGCTTCAGATGTCCTCAGCTGAAATGAAAGAACCTGTCAGAAAGATGTCTACCCTAGCAGCACTTCTCCAATTAAGTGTTTATGTTAGAGTGGCTAAATGGAAGCCACTCTTGAATAAAAGTGTGCCAAATGGTTATCAAAAGTCTCTTAGAGTAAGAGGAAAAAGGGTCTCTGGTTTGTTGACATAAAATTTCTTACCCAAGAAGACAGTAATTGCTGCCAAAGGAGCTTCTACAAAGCACAGAACTAAGGGCCTGAATGCTTCTATGAATGAGAGAATGAGAGATTTCAGTTTTTGATTTTTAAAACATTTGCAAAACTTTCTAACAGCATTTTTTCACTTTGTCATTATGAATTATTGAGTGTAGATTGATGGGCAAAAATAGCAAATGTACCATTTAAAATAAAATTTACAACAGAATAAAGTGTGCAGAAAGTGAAGGCCTCTGCATACTTTCTGAATCCACTGTAACCTAACGTGCCTAGATGATGTGGGGGTACACGAATAAAAACCCAGAGAGCCAGTGCGAGGCCTGGCAGCAATGATAACCACTACACTGAAAAAATGAACAAAGAAATATTACGAAGGGAAATGTCAGGGGATATGGAACAGATGAACAGATGGATATGGTGACATCTGAAGTAATAATACGTAAACTTCAATATGAGCAGTGCGAAGAAAGTTGTGAAGTCCTTCTGTTAGATAATACATTGAAAGTGGAGGTAGGTGCAGACACGAAGATAGTTGTAAAGGTAAGGGGGCACAGAAGTAACACTGGGATCTGTCTCCCATGCTAACGTGCTAAAGAAGCCCCGAATTGGAATTGCAACTTGTTTGAGAAGCTGTATAATGTATAGGCCTGAGATTTGGGAATGATGGCAGAGCAAAGGTAGTATTAAAAAGTGGTGGAGAAAAAGTAGTAGTGGTATTGCCGTTTGTAGGTTTCTATGGTCATTATGGTCTTGGAACCCCAGCAGATTTTGTTTTTTTTTTCTCCAGCTTAATTGTAGTTTTTTTTTCAGTCGTCATGGCCATACTAATAATACAGTAAGATAGATAGATAGATAGATAGATACTTTATTAATCCCCAAGGGGAAATTCACATTATATAAGGATGCTACCCTACTAATTCTATATCTATGTTTATTTGATTATTTGGATTTATTTTTTTCTTTGATACTTATTCATTAATATTCTTACCTATTCGTATGTTTTTTTTCTTTTCTTGTAATTTTCTCTTTGTCATATTGTAAAGCACTTTGACCTACATTTTCTGTATGAAACTGTCCTATATAAACAAATGCTGTCTTTGTTGTTGTTATTAATGTCATGTGTGCAGACTTCAATGAAATTCTTTGATGTCTGACCAGCATGCAACACCAACTTAGTTTTGTATATATGAAGATAAAAATGGAGAGGCATATTGAAAGCCAAAGAAGACATAGGTGGTAGCATATGACATTAGACTGTAAGTCACACCTAAGAATACCTGAGGGTGAGGAAAGTGGAGTGAGGGAGGGAGAGAAACAGCCATTGGAGCAGACCAACATAACAACTATTGGTAGTTGGTCAGTGCATTTTTCAATGGATCTGAATGAGATCCATACTTTGATCTTCTTAAACTGGTGGTTATCATGTGAGGTTCACTCTCATTTTCAGCACTTCTGCTTTTTGAGCTGAATTGCTAGGGTAATGCTGGATGCCATTGACAATTCTGTGTTTGCCCTTACTTTGTCATAGCATTGGCTTTAGTCTTTCAGGTCTACTAACATTTGAATGTCTCTGCCATTCAGCTGCATCTCAGCTGGGAAACTCACAGTCATGCAGCTGAAAACTCATTTTTGCAGGTAGTTTTCTGATGTTTATACAGTATGTATCTATTCTGAATGCTTTGAAGCAAGAGACTTTATTACATCTGAATACTCTGCCTAAATTATCTACGGATAGGCTAAAGGATAGCAAGGCATGTCCAGGTAGTGTGACAATGACTTGAATCTACATGTCTATGTACTGTCTCCATGCAACCAGGATGGGATGAAGACAGCCTTACAAAAATGTGCAGCAATTTACACTGTGTATAGAAAGTACATATGTCTACCATGACTCACCCTAAATAAATCAATGGTTTTAGCAGTGAAATATTTCTGGTCATCATGCTCAAAAAAACACAAAATCATAATATCTTGGGAATAAGATCTACCAGAACAATTCTGTTCAAAATCAGAGGGTTCTATCATTTTACAATTCTAATAACTATGGACTCTATGATTTCTTTTTTGAGTTATTGTGTCCCCAGATTCACATCTCAATATGCAGATGATTACAGATAGCACTCAAAAAGCTGTGTTCAAGAATTTCTAAAACATGAAAATTCTGTGAAAATTCAAAATACAATGCATCCGGAAAGTATTCACAGCGCATCACTTTTTCCACATTTTGTTATGTTACAGCCTTATTCCAAAATGGATTATATTCATTTTTTTCCTCAGATTTCTACACACAACACCCCATAATGACAACGTGAAAAAGGTTTAGTTGAGATTTTTGCAAATTTATTAAAAATAAAAGAATTGAGAAAGCACATGTACATAAGTATTCACAGCCTTTGCACTGAAGCTCAAAACTGAGCTCAGGTGCATCCTGTTTCCCCTGATCATCCTTGAGATGTTTCTGCAGCTTAACTGGAGTACACCTGTGGTAAATTCAGTTGGTTGGACATGATTTGGAAAGGCACACACCTGTCTATATAAGGTCCCACAGTTGACAGTTCATATCAGAGCACAAACCAAGCATGAAGTCAAAGGAATTGTCTGTAGACCTCTGAGACAGGATTGTCTCGAGACACATATCTGGAGAAGGTTACAGAAAAATTTCTGCTGCTTTGAAGGTCCCAATGAGCACAGTGGCCTCCATCATCCGTAAGTGGAAGAAGTTTGAAACCACCAGGACTGTTCCTAGAGCTGGCCGGCCATCTAAACTGAGCGATTGGGGGAGAAGGGCCTTAGTCAGGAAGGTGACCAAGAACCCAATGGTCACTCTGTCAGAGCTCCAGAGGTCCTCTGTGGAGAGAGGAGAACCTTCCAGAAGGACAACCATCTCTGCAGTAATCCACCAATCAGGCCTGTATGGTAGAGTGGCCAGACGGAAGCCACTCCTTAGTAAAAGGCACATGGCAGCCCGCCTGAAGTTTGCCAAAAGGCACCTGAAGGACTCTCAGACCATGAGAAAGAAAATTCTCTGGTCTGATGAGACAAAGATTGAACTCTTTGGTGTGAATGCCAGGCGTCACATTTGGGGGAAACCTGGCACCATCCCTACAGTGAAGCATGGTGGTGGCAGCATCATGCTGTGGGGATGTTTTTCAGCAGCAGGAACTGGGAGACAGGTCGGGATAAAGGGAAAGATGACTGCAGAAATGTACAGAGACATCCTGGATGAAAACCTGCTCCAGAGCGCTCTTGACCTCAGACTGGGGCGACGGTTCATCTTTCAGCAGGACAACGACCCTAAGCACACAGCCAAGATATCAAAGGAGTGGCTTCAGGACAACTCTGTGAATGTCCTTGAGTGGCCCAGCCAGAGCCCAGACTTGAATCCGATTGAACATCTCTGGAGAGATCTTAAAATGGCTGTGCACTGATGCTTCCCATCCAACCTGATGGAGCTTGAGAGGTGCTGCAAAGAGGAACTGGCAAAACTGGCCAAGGATAGGTGTGCCATGCTTGTGGCATCATATTCAACAAGACTTGAGGCTGTAATTGCTGCCAAAGGTGTGTCGACAAAGTATTGAGCAAAGGCTGTGAATACTTATGTACATGTGATTTCTCAGTTTTTTTATTTTTAATAAATTTGCAAAAACCTTAAGTAAACTTTTTTCATGTCATTATGGGGTGTTGTGTGCAGAATTCTGAGGAAAAAAATGAATTGAATCCATTTTGGAATAAGGCTGTAACATAACAAAATGTGGAAAAAGTGATGCGTTGTGAATACTTTCCGGATGCACTGTATATACTTTTAGCCCGTGACAGTTCTTTACCTACAGTGTACATATATATGTCTATGGAACAGCTACAGAAAGGAAAAATCAATAGTGAGCATGGAAAAAAGAAAACAAATAAGGGCTAAGGGAATTCACCAGAATAACCAAAACTGCAATTAAAATATTGTACTACACTATACAGACCGCATCCGGATATGCCTGTTTTCTGAGCTTGTCAATTGGGTCAGCAACATCCAAACCAGACAGCTTTCTGTCAAGGGAACAATCTTTGAATTGCAGAAATCCACAGGCTGAAAAAGAAGCAAATGGTTGAGCTGCCATTTTTAAACCACTTCACCTTCATGCCTTTACTCTGCAACTGACAGCTCCACATTTTTCTTTCTTAGTAGCCTTCAAATGTTACCCTTAAAATAAAGTTACACCACAAATGATGAAACATGGGAAAATAATACACTTGAGTAGTGGTTAGCAAGAAGCTCCAAATGGCAGAGAATCAGAGCAAAAAAAAAACAGAGAGTTCAGCACGCCCTTCTTAACTGTAAGACAGCACAAACCAGACGGATTCAAAGCCAGATGTCTTGGGTTGAGGACGCCTTTTCAAATCTGGTTTCGTTTGCCTCTTTTTTAATTTCGTGGCTTTGGGTTATGGACAACAATTTTGGAATACAATCAACTGACTGAATCATGCCAGAAAAAGCAGGAAACTTATGCACAGTGAAAACACAGCCAGAATCTAATGACGTGGTTGTTTATACAGTTTGTGAATTTGTGTTTAAAGAAGTACTATATTGGAACACTCTGCCTGATATAAACATGATAGAATGGCTCTGGAAAGTGGAAATGGTTAGAAATTATTGGTAACTAGGGGGAATATCATATCCTGCTTTTTGGGCCTTTTTATTTTCTTCATGTATTCCATTAAATCCATCCATCCAACATAATCTAGGTATAGGGCCACAAGGACCTGAGCTTATCCATTATTTATTTTAATATTTTGACACTGGAACATCACTCATTAGGCAAAACTATAACAGCCACTGTGGGTAACAAGTAAATGTATAATCTTGCACGAGTGAGAAACAAGAAATGCTCATGTGGTACATTTACCTTTAGCCTGCAATGTCTAGAAATGTTCATAAAGTGTAAATTACGGTATTTGTGTATTTACAATTACTGGGCAAATTATTAGGAACACCTGTACACTTGCTTTTCAATGCAATTATCTAATCAGCCAATCATGTGGGAACAGCGCAACGCATAAAATCTTGCAGCTAAAGGTCAGACGTTTCAGCTAATGTTCTTATCAAACACCAAAAGTGGGAAAGAAATGTGATCTCAGTGATTTTGACCGTGGCATGATTGTGGGTGCCAGGTAGGCTGGTTTGAGTGTTTCTATAACTGCTGGTCTCCTGGGATTTTCACAGACAACAGTCTCTAGAGTATTCTCAAACTGGTGCAAAAAGCAAAAAAGATCCAATGAGTTCCAGCTCTGTGAATGGAAATGCCTTGTTGATGAGAAAGGTCAGAGGCAAATGATCTCACTGGTTTGAACTGATAGAAAGGTAATGGTAATTCAGATAAACACTCTGTATAACTGTAGTGAGCAAAAAAAAAAAAACATCTCAGGATAAACAACATGTCAAACCTTGAGGCAGATGGGCTACAACAGCAGAAGACCACATCAAATTCCATTCTTGTCAACCAAGAATAGAAAACCGTACTACCAAAACTGGACAGATGAAGACTTCAAAAATGTAGCCTGGTCTGATGAATCTCAGTTTCTATTGAGGCACACAGATGGTGGTGAAAGAATTTGGTTCCAAAAGCATGAATCCATCTACCCAACCTGCCTTGTGTCAACAGTCCAGGTTGTTGGTGGTAATGGTGTAATTGTGTAGGGAATGTTTTCTTGGCACACTTTGGGCATGCTAATACCAATCAATCATCACTTAAATGCCATGCTCTGTTTGAGTATTGTTACTGACCATGTGGATCCCTTTGTAACCACAATTTACTCATCTTCTAATTGCTACTTCCAGCATGATAATGCACCATGTCACAAAGAAATAGTCATCTCAAACTGGTTTCATGAACATGGCAATAAGTTCTGTGTTCTTCAGTGGCCTTTCCAGTTACCAGATCTAAATCCAACAGAAAACCTTTGGGATGTGGTAGAGAGATTTACAGCATGAATGTGGAGGTAGGGCGGCACGGTGGCTCAGTGGGTAGCGCTGCTGCCTCGCAGTTGGGAGATCTGGGGACCTGGGTTCGCTTCCCGGGTCCTCCCTGCGTGGAGTTTGCATGTTCTCCCCGTGTCTGCGTGGGTTTCCTCCGGGCGCTCCGGTTTCCTCCCACAGTCCAAAGACATGCAGATTAGGTAGATTGGCAATTCTAAATTGGCCCTAGTGTGTGCTTGGTGTGTGGGTGTGTTTGTGTGTGTCCTGTGGTGGGTTGGCACCCTGCCCGGGATTGGTTCCTGCCTTGTGCCCTGTGTTGGCTGGGATTGGCTCCTGCAGACCCCCATGACCCTGTGTTCGGATTCAGCGGGTTGGACGATGGATGGATGGATGGATGTGGAGGTGGCAAATCTGCAGAAAGTACATAAAGCAATCATGTCAGCATATACCAGAATCTCAAAGGAATGTTTCCAACATCTTGTAGAAACCATGGCACAAAGAATTGAAGTCACTATACTGTACATATGTGTATATATACTGTATACAGACCTTTATTCACTGACCACGCAAAAGAACATGCAAACTACACACAGATAATGTTGCGGCCAGGATTTGAACTTAGTCTGCTCGAAGTGGAAGGCAATGAATGATACATTCAGGATGGAACTTGTGTGTTCAGTCTTAAGTGCTCTGATATGTGTTTTTAACTGATGTTATAAATATACAATATGTTTTTGTGATGCTTGGGTTGCCCGCAGCTGGCATATTCCTTCTTGAACCCGGGACATCATCATCATAGACCGAGATGGACAAGGGAGACTGAAAACGCAGAAATGCAAGATTGGGGTATATCCATCCATCCATCCATTTTCCAACCCGCTGAATCCGAACACGGGGTCACGGGGGTCTGCTGGAGCCAATCCCAGCCAACACAGGGCACAAGGCAGGAACCAATCCTGGGCAGGGTGCCAACCCACCGCAGAGATTGGGGTATATGTGCAAAGTAATTTTTCTTTCAAATTAAGCAATGTGTAAAAAGCACAGCGCATAGTCTCTTCATAAATAAATAAGTACACTGATAAAAACAGTGTTTAACTGGACATTAAAATTCAATAAATAAATACATAATCTAAATGGTTAAAATTGAAGGTTAAAACATGGTCAGGATCCATTCATAGAAAAGAATGAGAAACCTCGGTGCATCCTTCTAAAATGACATCTCCTCTGCTCACCCTCAACGATCTGCTCAGTGAGAGGTGATGTCCTCCAGCAAGTGCAGTCAGTCGTTACCTGGGTTCCTGCTACCATCCCTCTGCATACAAGAGGACCCCATGAGTCCTGCTGCATTCTCCCACTTCTATCCCTTGGTGTCAGTGGGGTATCCTGGAGTGGTTGGTCGCTCCTGCTCCCTGGGTACTCAGCAGTAGTGACTCTACCTGTGAGTGATGTTCACTTGCTTGCTTCTCCAGGAATATCATTTCCAACCACTTGCCTCCTTCTATAGCACCAGCTCTGCCATAATCCTGGTCGTTGTCTTTTCTTTTCCTTTCAATTTAATCTCTAGCCTGTTTCCTTATTTCTTTTTTTTTTTACTTTTTTGATCTTCTCTCTCCCCAGGCTCTTTATATTAATATGGGTATAGGTGCCTTGATTACAATCCCCAGAGTGCTAATGAGGAAACCGGCTGAATTGACCGTGTCTGCACGTAAATTTGTGAACAGTCAATTAACTCATCAGCACCCTGGGGCTGCTCTGCTAAGCTGCCTTGCTTGTGCACCTATGCCCCCTTGAGCACAGTTTCCAACTAAAAACTCACACAAAAGCCACAGACCCCTAATATACGTCACCACAGTTTTATTAGTAGGCTGAAGAAATCATTTGGATTTTGCAAGAGGAAGAAGAGAAAACTTTAAAGTTTTGAAGACAACAGGGCTTTTAGCCATACACACCTGATGCATTCTTATAGTTTTAGAGGGTCACTATTGTCACATGTACAGATTACAGTAAAATTCTAACTTTCACGCCCAACAATCATGCAACATATTGTCATTCTCCAATGCCATGATTAGTGAGTATTGCTACCTAACCTTAGCTTATTTACCTGAAACATCTCCAAAATTCAGCAAGGGGTATAAAAGGCTATGCAAGACCTTCTTTCACTTGGGAGCTTATAGAACATGCTGGAAAAAATAAACAGTGCATTATTTACACTATAATTAGGCTTGGACCTGTCATGTATTGTTAAATGTTCCTACACTGCCATCCAGAAAAGACTTTGTCATGTACTTTAAAACATTCTTAAAGTCTGTTGGTCTTAATTCTTGTTGACATAATGTGAATAAGACCATGTTAAGTATTTACATATGGAAATGTGCATTTATATACACATCTAAAAGTACTTTAGTTTGTACTGTTAATGTTGTATGCTATATGAATAGTAAGACAAGATCACATTTCAAATATTAACATCTGAAGACAAAGTAAAAACTGCGGTGGGTTGGCACCCTGCCCGGGATTAGTTCCTGCATTGTGCCCTGTGTTGGCTGGGTTTGGCTCCAGCAGACCCCCGTGACCCTGTGTTCGGATTCAGCGGGTTGGAAAATGGATGGATGGATGGACAAAGTAAAAATAAACAAACAAAGGTTAAAGGTCAAACGCAATCCTATATATCATAAAAACTTGCCTGAATATTTCAGCTATAGAGAGAAATAGATGGAAAAGGTGGTGTCTAGAAAAACTATCACTTATTTGACTTGTTTTTGTATCTCTCCATTATAAAAAAAATCCTGGAAAGGAAAAGCAGGGCGACTAGACGTGATCTTCTCGGGAGTTCTCAGAAGACACTTAAAAGGCCAGCGAGATAAAAGAGACTGGCCATGGAGCGTCTCACGGGGACCGTAAACATGAGACTTGGTGCCAAGAGATTGTCCCAGGGCCATCTCGCTGGGACGTGGAACATGAGGTTCTTGCAAGACACGCCCTTCTTACAACCAAATAAGAGCATGGGCAGCAAAACACTCAGTCATGTAAAGGCATGTAGCACACACAGATCCTATGCTCTTAGCACATATAAACCATATAAGGACAATACGTTCTAGATGAAACGTCAACAACTAAGCAAAGAAGAAAGAGCAGTACGGAGAAAAGAGACCCAAAAGCGTTGGAGAGAAAAAAAGACAGATAAGAGATTATGAAAGCAGTGGAATTCGAAAGGCTCAAGCAAACGATGGCGCGATACACATGCAGAGAAAGGTACAGAATATGAAAGCACTAAAATTCGAAAGTATTGTAGCGTCCCAGCCAAGTTGAAGCCTTTTTTGTTTTAAGTGACTGTTAGGTCCGATTGAGGGAGGGCGGAGTACAGCACGGAAGACTGACAGCGGGGTATTGATTGATGCGGTAAGGGGGGGTAACGACCCTGGGGAGGAGGAGACGGAGAGGGTGATAGAAAGTTGTGTTTGGGGTTACGAAGTTGGCGATTGTTCAAGTAACACTTTTGTGACACTTTATTACATCATTCGCTACAGTATCAAAAAAAAGATAGTAAAGATCGCATTAGCGCAAACAAAAGGTAATTAATCATCAGAGCCAGGTGTCATTGAAAAAATAGCAGGACAAATCGAGGTCAGAATTAAAAGGCAAAGAGTGGAAAACAAAGTATTTTCGCCTTCACATCATTCAATGCACAAAACGTGGATTTACACAATAATGGACCATATGCTATGAGAATCTGTGGTCCTGCACCAGTTAAAGCAAGACAAGATTAAGTTCAAACAATACACAATTTGGTCAGGTGTATACTTATGATCACAGAGAATAGATGTAAATTGTTACAGGCAACAAGAAAGGTGATGTATATATTCCGCGAATAACATTAAACACCAAAGGAGATCGTGATATGCCATTCATATTAAAATGTTTACAGTTTACCATGAGAATAGCTTTTGCTATGACAATTAACAAATCACAGGGACAAACATTAGAAAAAGTTCGATTATTTATTAGAGAAACAGAAACAATATTCACTCATGGGCAGTTACACGTTGCATTGTCACAATGTGTCTCCAAAAACGGAATCAAAATTCAATGCGATCTTGAAGAAAAGATAATTCCAAATATTGTTTTTAATGAAGCTTTAAAGTAAAAGTGCAAATAATGAAACTGAAACAATTCCAAAGAAAAAAAAGCTTTTAAAATTGTATATCCAATTAACCAAACACAGGGGTTGGTGAGCGAAGCGAGCAGGGGGCGGAGCCCACTAGTATATTAAATAATAATCATTACAGCCACCACAAACTACTTCTTGCTGTCTGTCTGATGGTGATGATGGTTTAACATCAGAGTGCTGCCTTGTTGGAAATCATTGCATTGTCCAGTTTTTGGACCTTTTCTCCAAACCAAGCCACCTGGTAAAGTAAGGACACAAGTAAAGAGCCAAGAGCAATGGGCAGGAAACTTATTTATTATTCTGTTGTAGCAGAGACTCTTGCTGTGATAATGATGATATGATATGATATGCTCCTCGTCTCTAAAGCTGCCTGTTTGTATGAATTTAAATCAGCATTTTTTGTTAATATTGAGAGTGTTTTATCCCTAGCTATCAGTTTTGAACTGGTTTGTGTCTGTCTGATGATTTGCAATCAGGTACCATATCAAAGAATCTGTTTTTTTATGGAGTTTGAAACTACTCTAAAATGCAGCTCCCTTAACTTGTACCCTCCCCAGTGTCATATAACCCAGCCATTTGGTTGATTACAGTTGCATGATAAGTGGAATTCCCAAGTCTTTTTCATAGAATGTATTTTTAAATTTCAAAAACCACACTTTTTAAATATGTCTAATATTTTAATGTATTGCATTTCTTTACTTTAATTTTAGCAGATTAAATATGAAATTTCTTCAGCCCATTTCTGTTTGTAAAAGGTATGTTGATTGTAGCATATTCAATAGTCCACAAAAGTTTCTTATTAAACATGCTTAATCCAACTCATGAGGGGCCAGAACCTATTTGAACAACACCAGCAAGTAGATTTTGTAGTAGACAAAAATCCATTATCAGTGGGGAGCCCACTCACATATAACAGACCAGTTTAAAATTAACAATGAACCCCTACGAGATGCATTTGGTGGAACACCATAGTACCCAGAGGAAAGCCCCACAGTACCAGGGTGAATCAAGCCAGGATTTACACTCACTTTTGGAACTCCTGCATAATTTAGTGTCCTTTTAATGTTGAAATAACTTGTTTGTTGCATAACATAGCATGACTTTCTCAAATCTGCTGAATCCAACTCAGATTTATTGGAGGCTGGAACTTATACTAGCAAGACTGGGCGTAAGGGCGAAACCTCTTCTGAATAACAGGTCAGTTTATCACAGGTTCTGTTCACCCACCCTCACACATAAATGGCACTGATTTAAATCATCCAGTTAACCTGATGTTTTCAGCATGTGGGAGTAAAATGGAAATTCCAAGGTGAGAATCCCAGACTCAGAACCAGGCACAGTTTGTTATGTTTTTATGTAAACTGTATGTAAACTAGTTATGTAAACTAAATTAAAAACATGGAACCAAGCAGGATCTTACTTTTAACTAAACGTCTCTGCCCCACAACCCATTGTTTTTTGTTCTTAAGAATGTCCTGTATCCATCTGCACTATGCATCCTTAATCTCTGCCATTTGTAGTTTTACAACTAATCTCTTATTCAAAAGCTTTCTGAATGTTGGGATAGGTGATAGCATACAGTGATGCTGTCAGATGATTTTGTTGCTTCTTCATAAAATTTCAGCATATTAGTAGAAATCTCAGTAGATCTCTGAATGTAACAAATTCTAGGAATGTCCATTCCATATTATCCATCTCCTTTTTAAACCTACTTTGTCCTTATACAATTCTTTGTTGGTTGGGATTACTGCTAGGATTAACCTATTCAATTTACCCTTTAGTCCAGGGATGCCTTAGGTTGCTGTTATACAGATAACTTCCTTGCAGCTTTTTCTTTTTTATCATCTCAGTTTCACACAAAGAAAGACAAAATGGATTATATAGGCACATTGTAGTGTTTCAGTGGAAACTTTCTTTATAACCATTGCACATTTAAAAGGATATATCTAGTTGTTTTATTTAAATGGTAAAATGTTTGAACACTGATCTCCTTCCAAATCAACTCCTCAGTATAAATAAAAATATTCTGCATGAACTATTCAGCCTTTTTTATTTATTGTGTTCTATATTCAGAATGATCACAAAGGCCTTTACAAAGCAATAGTTAAAAATGTCATACATAATGAGACAAGTAAAGGTTTGAAAGTATTGCAGTAAAGCTCAGCCTGTTGGAGGAGTGATGGCATCCATGCTTGTGGGTCCATCGGGGCAGCTCATGGACAATGTTTAGAAGAACCCATTGTGTGGGTGTTAAGGCTGGAGTTTCTTTGCTATAGAATATGCCTTTAACTGAACGTGAGCATATGTGGAAAGGCGATATCAATTGGTATTTCTTCTGTAAATGGACTAGAACGTTCATCTCAACAGCTGCAATATTAAAGGGCTAAAAAATGTCATCCTAAGAAAGATACTTGTGGTGGCTGTCACCAATAACTTGGTCATTTCAAAAAGTAGATTTTAATAATGCAGTAAATTCAACAGGACGGTCTATAAAAATGCAAAAGTGAAACAGTGAAAATAATTGCTGATAATTAAATACCAGGACAATAGTGTTAAGGTTAAGCCATCTACCTGGAGAAGAGAGTTTGTGAAATTAAACAGGTAAGAAAATGTATGCATGGCATAGCATTCAGGTGCACTTGGAGACTTAGTTACTTCTTTTATAAACTGCACCATTTTAAAAATTTCTAATGACTTCATCAAAGACTTACTTATCACATTCTGTTGATAATAAATATTTTTGTAGCAGTGAGTGATATTCAAAAATAATAAAGTAGAATGTAATGACGTGTTATTAGGGTACATAGACTGCATGTTACAGTATCATCTAGTTGGAAATGGCACCCAAATAGGGTTGTGGAGGCTGAAAAAGCTTCCTTAGAAAGCAGAGTTAAAAACCCAAGTGATGTAAAGATTGCATCGATTGGTGTGCTCGTATTAATTTTTTGATGTGAATTGTTTACCACTAATTGGAGTTAAAATTTCTTAAATGTAACATTTTTAAAAAAACTTACCTGAAACTTACCTTAAAAATGCTGGCTGTAAAAGCCCTTGATGGAAAGCAGGTCATTGTGCTGGTGTGCAGAGAAATTAAAGTTATAATATTACATCATCATGATTTGCAGATAATACAACTGTGAAGTCGGGTCAGAGTAGTGGAAATCCTGAGTACACGATTATTTACTTTCTGTATGACATGTCACCAGGCCACAGATAGGGAGTTTATTTTCCTTACTTGTTTAATTTCTGCCTAGTTAAGTTGCTTGCATTTTTCACTTTTACAGTGAAGACGATCAAATAAATGATGCGCTATGATTTCAAAGAGCAGGAGAAGTGAGATGCTGGGACAGAAGTTTGTGCAAGTGCAAGCTATGCATGAGTCTGCTAGTGTTTCTCTGTTTGAATGTTAGTAGCTATCAAATGATTAAAAGACAAAAATCTACAAAATATACGAGTTAAAGTAGCCTCTCTAGAGGTAAATTTGAAGCAACATTAGTCTAATCTATAATTGAAGTTGCACAGAGTCTTTCTTAATTACAAAGAATTTGAAAAGTCACCAATGCTTTTAAGTGTGAGTTTTTGAAATTTCAAAAATGTGTACAGTGTGTTCTGTTTGAGGTATGTCAATAAAAATCGATCTTTCTAGATGTATTTCCTTGAAGAATAAGTGTGATAAATTTAAACAAAATTGGCTTACTGGGTGTTGAGTTGTTTCATGCAGACAGACAGACAGACAGACAGACAGACATGACAACAGCAGTAGGTGCTTTTCGCATTACATAAATAGTTGAAATTTAATTCTAAAAATAAAAAAAATATCTAAAAAATAAATTAAACATTATAAGCACTGTCTGTGTGTGTCTGTCTCATGAAGGTTTAGCAGCCAAGACATTGCATATCTAACTTTCTCAATTTTTTAACACCAACTATTTTTACTTATTTTTCCTCACTTTGATAATAAGATCCTAGAGAGATTTAAATAAAATTTCAGACAGTGGAAGCCACTGTAATGAAAATTGTCAGTTAAGCTAAACAAACACCAGACATCATGTCAACACTGGAGCCCAAAAGCTTAACTTCTTTGTTAAACTATTAAAACCAACACAAGCACTAAACAAAAAAAATTTAAGAGAGTAGGTACAATAAAATGTGACTTTATTGTTTACAGTGTGGAGTTGGAGAGTGGCAACTTTAGAAAGAACAAAGTCAACCCCTGGGTGTCCAACAGGCATTAAACACTCAGCGACCACCTTATTAGATACATCCATTTAGTACCAAGGACATCTCTCTTTTCCTTGAAAACAGTCTGAATTCTTTCTGGCATGGATTCAAGGAGGTTCTAAAAACTTTTATTAGGGATTTTGATCTTTTCTGACTCAATAACATCATGCAGTTCCTTCAGATTTTTTGGCTGCACATTCATATTATAAACCTCCCAGTCCACCTCATTTCAGTGGTGGTATACTGGATTGAGAGCTGTGGGATTGTGCAGGCCATTGGTCTGAATTGAAGCTGCTGTCTTGTTCATGGAACCAGCTTGAGATGATGCATGTGTTTCTCAAAATGGTGTATTATCCTGATTTTGAAAAAGGGTGGACTGAACTGTATCCATAAAGATTTGCTTTTGGTCAGCAACAATGCTAGTTAATCCGTAGCATTCAAATGATATTCATTGCCTATTAAAATGCCTAAAGTGGGCCAAGAAAACTTTACTCCCACCATTACACTACTACAACACCAGCCTGTACTGTAAACACAAGGCAGGATGGATCAATGGATTTATGCTGTTTACAACAAACTCTGACTCAACCATCTGCATATTGCAGCAGAAATTGAGTTTCATCATATTAAACAACATTTTTCAGTGTTTAATAATCTATTTTTGGTGATCACTTCCCACTGTAGTCTCATGTCTCTGTTCGTAGCTAAAAGAAGCATAACCTGGTGCGTTCTTAAGCTGTTGTAGCCCATCTGCTTCAAATTCTATTATGTTGCCCTTTCAGAGCTGCTCTTCTACACCAACTGTTGTAATCTGAATATTTGTTGCCTTTCTATTAGATTGAAGGAGTTAGGTCATTCTCCTCTGAACTCCCTCATTGACAAGGTGTTTTTGCTCTTAGATCTATTAGTTATAGGATGTTTTCTGTTCATCTCACTATTCTCAGTAAACTCTAAAGACTGAATCTAAATGCCAGGAAGGCAGCTTTGATTGAGATCCTAGAACCACCATATCAGTCACCAACAAGAGTCAGAGACTCTTTTAAACTCATCTTGCTTAGTCTTAATGTTTTATTTGAATGACAACAAGACCTATTGATAATGTTTACATCTATGTGTTGGAGCACCCTCAGGCCAACCCCATATATTATGGAGTCAAAAGCAATAAATACAAATTTAACATGTCATACCAAAACCATCTATTCCAGACGCGAGTCTCTGATCAGACTGGAGAAGAATGGCCGCGGTGTCAGTTATGAAGTCAGTGAGACAGAAGGTGTCCAGGAGCCCCAGAAGCAAAAATGATGTCATGAGCCAGTGATATGTTGGTTTCTGGATCTGCAGAGGGAAAGAGAGGAGAAGCGTTATAAGATTGCACCAACACTTGGCTTGGGATGGAATTATAAAGTTTAACAATATATACTATGTGTGTGTATATTTATATATATATATATATATATACTAGGGGGTTTGCCCCCTGCTTGCTTCGCTTGCCAACCCCCCCGGCCTGCACTACGTGCCAGCCACTTCGCGTCTCTGCCACTCATGTTGTGAAGAGGGGGGTTGAACACACTCCAAGGTGACATGGTCGCTCCTCCGAAACCCTGTTTTAAACGGTGATACAATGGAAAACAAATACAGTTTTTTACCTCCTCTTTGCTCGATCAGCTGCTGGCTTGCTGCTGCTGCCGTGCTGCGTGATCTGTATCTTGTGCAGCGCTTTGAACATTTAAAAGCCTGTACAGCAGCTGTCCTACTCTATGTCTTTAATTTCTGGCCCCGGGCGTGGTTAAATCTCTTGGAACAAAGTCTCGTCTCACAGGAGGTGAGTTCTTGGTATTTTTTAGTTTATAATTTAAAAACAGAATACGAATCTGAAAATCTAACAACATCACATTAAAGTTCAATAAATTCTGAAAAGAATGATACCAAACATATATATGTAGGTTTTAAAATAAGCCCAATTTAAAGCGTGACAAAAAACGTGACAATGTCACATAAAATCGTTGCACAAAATCGTTGCACTTTTAGCCTTAGGATTTTACATATATATTGTGACAGATAGGGGGCGCTATTGCTCCCTTGAACCCTCGGACCAGACGCCAGACAGCAGATAAAAGTCCAATTATTATTTTTATTATAATAATACAGTGCACAAAGCACCCTCCACTCCACAATACTCAATAATTAAACAATACAATAAATCAATAATAAATCCTCCACTCCCAGACGCGTTGCCACCCTTCCTCCCGACTCAGCTCCCCGTCTGGGAGTCCTTTATAGTCCATGACCCGGAAGTGCTTCTGAGCCCTCAGTCCATGTGATTATCCAGCACTTCTGGGTCAGGTAAAAACTCCTCATTTTTCTTCAGCCCGGAAGTACTTTATTTCTTCCGTCCTCCTGACAGGGAAGTCCTTCCGGGCTATACGAATAATACATGTCCTTGAGCCTCCCTGCAGCATCCTCCAGTGGCCCCCATGGTATCCAGCAGGGCTGTGAAGGTAAACTCCAAGGTCCATGATGCCCTGCTGGAATTCGGGGCATCTCCACGCTGCAGGAAGGGCTCCACCTGGTGGCTTGGGGGTATTGGCCGGGATAAGCTGCCGGCCATAGTCCACAATATATATATATATTGAGCACATTGAGTGTGCTGTGTTAACAAGCAGGTAGCCACTTAGTCCAGTCAATAGCAGAAAATTATGAGAAAACTCCATTGAGTAACAAGCAACAGAAATCAGTGAGTCACTCACTATGGAACTTGTAGCTAAGCAAGTGGCTTGAATATTTGAAGAGGATACGTCATTCTGCACCTTTTTACTCTCCCATTTTGAATTCCTTTAGACAAGCTTCTTTAGATACTCTATTTCTTATCACATCCTTGTGAGCTGCCTTCCTCCGTCACCAGTTCTCAGTTTGATGGCTAATAATGAGTCCTGTGGGGCAGTTTTATGAAATGGGACTTGTTTATTCAGGCAGACCCATTGTCTCTGCTCACTACTAATTCATTAAGACTCTTGAGTTTAGATTCTTCAAGTTCTCCTTAAACTTAAAAGAATTTTTTCTGACTTTTAACCTCGCTCTCAGGTTCTGACTTTGCCTCACATTTCTTGCCTCATTTGAATTTTTATCATCAGCTCGTCTAATGGCTGTATGTTCAGTTTGTTTTTTGTAACTGTTAACTACCTTAGGTTTTTGAACCTCAGCCTTCACTTTTTTTTGCATTCTTGGTTGTCTTTTATCTGTTTAGCTTCTGGCCTTAGACTTCAGCTCCTGCTGCTCATGCTAGGCAGGAATGGCCTTTTATTTTTTCTGGCTCCTGATTTTGCTCCATACCCTCTCATAAAGAAAGAATGGATTGAAGGGTAGATGAAGATGAAGAGAAGCTTGGCCTTAGGTGACATTGAGCTTGCAGTAATTTGACAGGACTGTGTTCATTGAACACAGCATAGAGCATTGCAGTCCCAAAGCCAAATGTTTGTTCACTAAGAACTGCACATCAAAGACTTGGAACACACAAGCAGGCTTTTTGTGGTGCAGTTTAAGTTTTTGTTGTTCAGTTGTACACATAAAACTCTATTTTATTTGTTAATGTTTCTGCTTCAAGTGAGACTAGCAGCTTATAGTTTTTATAGTTTTGTATAGCCACAATTAAATTGAATACTTTGAATTGAACAAAATTTTAAATAGTTCTGAACTTTGTAAAAGTAATGTAGTCCCCTAGAGTCCAATCAGAGCTACATCACAAAAGAATCACAGCAATATTTAATAAACCTTGAGAGTAAGAGTATGAAAGCTGAAACACACCTGATGTCAATAGCTCATGATGTCCTTTGGTGATTTGTGCTTCTGATTCATAAGTAATGTCTGCTGAAAACCATCCATTTGCGTTTCCATTATCCAAACCCATTTTATACTCATATGTCACAGGGAAACCAGTGAATATCTGGGCAGCATTAGCACAAGACAAGAATCAGCATTTGACTGGATGCCAGCTGGATTTCCAGATCAGTCTTACACATGCAGCCATACTCACTCTTGAAGGGCCAGTTTTGAGGAGCCAGTTAAGATAGCACCATCTTTGGCATGTGAGAGGAAATCTGAATACCAGAAGAAAACTCCTATGGTCCTTTGCAGGGCGATGTGATTTTATTCTTGTGCTTTAAAGTGATAAGAAAGATTATACCTGATATTTCATGATGTTAAACTATATGTGAAACTTGTAAGTTCTTTTATTTTCTCTTTACTTGAACTTTTGGTCTCTGTAAAAGTAGCTTGTGTAAATCACAGAAAGAGGAAGTGTTAGCATGGACAGAAGTCAGAGAAGTTAAACTAGCAGAAACGAAACTCACTGCTAGAGATATCTGTGGGTCTACATAACAAAGAATGAGGGTGAAGGAATAAAAGAATCTATGTTTTAAGACAGGATCCCTCAGACCTGGAAAGAATTTGGCCAGAATTGACCACAGGTTCCTGGGGCCAAGTGTCAGTTACTAAATTGACACCTAAAATAGTAAGTTGACTGGTGCATTGTTAATTGAAAGTCTCTGTCACTTGTTAGGTAAAATGTTTTGATTTACACCTTTTGTTTGTTATTTTAATTCATTGTATGCTTATTGGTTAATATAAAATAAACATTTTTATTTCCAAACATCAATGAATAAAAAAGCTATAGTGCGTGGGGAACAGCCCGGACACAGACAGGTAGACATGTTGGTTTCACCACACACACGTTTATTATACACTATATACATTGTCCATGTGCACAAACCCAGTGCCGCAGCACCAATCACCCCTTAAGTCCTTTGCCACCACACAATGCCTTCTCTCAGTCTTTGGTCCGCTCCACTCCTCTCCTCTGAGCTCCATCCTTCTTCCACCTGACTCTTGCCATTAACTGGAGGGAGGCGGCCCCTTTTATACACCCCAGATGGACTCCAGGTGCATCCTGAGGAGCTTCTATAACCACACCCTGCTCTGGCAGTGTATCCGGAAGTCCTCCGGGTGTCCCCAATCCTCTTCCCCCCAGCACTTCTGGGTGTGGCAGAAGTGCTGAGGTCCAGGGCTCCCAAGGCATCGGGGCGCCCCCTGGCGGTGACCACGGGCCCCTACAGGGTTGAGCTTCCAAGCTCTGTACCCGTGGCCCCCAAAGCATCCAGGGCGGGCGCCCCCTCATGTTCTGGAGGAGGCACAAGCCGTCCTCTGGTCCTCCTGGGCATCCCGGCCGGTCATGAACCCCAGCCGGGTACCACAAGTGATGCATATTTATTTATTTAAATTACACGTTCATTTAATGCATCTTACAAGTCACAATAGTACAGTTTTCCCGTTAAATGAAGCATCAGCAGTTAAGTCACTAAGTTGGTATGGAGCAACCCCTTATCCTGTCCACGATAGATAGTGTTCTGCATCTTCTGGTTTTAGGGGTGTGTAGTGCCAAACTCTAAAAGAGAAACATTTCAGGTGCAATGTAGGAGTCAACTCTTTATGGGCCAGCCATTTTTTCCAATATTTCTTTAGTTGTAATGTTATGTTTACTGACTACAGTGAAATTCTCATTTGTATGTCTGACCAACACACCACACTTTTCCACTTTCTGGCAGTTTGATAAACAAGAATCCGCTAAAACAGAGAACTTCTTGTCACTTCATAGAAAACCCAAATCATCTTACATGATATAATTCTTATTTTGATTTCTGTGCTCTCACATCCTTGACAACATATACTTCATAAGACTGCTTCTTATGTATTTATCTGCTCTATATACAGTAAAATCCTACGCCTAAAAATGCAACGATTTTATGTGATGTTTTTGTCAAGTTTTTTGTCACGCTTTAAATCGAGCATATTTTTAAAACCTACATATATATGTTTGGTATCATTCTTTTCAGTATTTATTGAACTTTAATGTGATGTTGTCAGATTTTCATATTCTTATTTCATTTTTAAATTATAAACTAAAAAATATCAAGAACTCGTGTCCCGTGAGACGAGACTTTGTGCCAAGAGATTTAACCACGCCCAGGGCCAGAAACAAAAAATATAGAGTAGGACAGCTGCTGTACAGGCTTTTAAATGTTCGAAGCGCGGGCACAGCAGCAGCAAGCCAGCAGCTGATCGAGCAAAGAGGAGGTAAAAAAAACTATTTGTTTCCCAAGAGGGGGATTCGGAGGAGCGACCGTGTCTCCTAGGGGTGCATTCAGCCCCCCCCCCCCCTTCACAGAGTGGCAGAGACATGAAGTGGCTGGTGCGTTGTGCAGGCTGTGGGGGATTTGGTGAGCAAAACGAGCAGGGGACGAAGCCCCTAGTACCATATTATAACTCTAAATTCATGTTTTGTGAGTGTGCTTTATGATACACTGGCACCCCATCCAGGATTAGACCCCCAATGACCCCACATTAAATTTAGTGTTTTTTAGTATTGTCCTTCATGGATTGTCCTGTTTTTAGTTAATGAAAATTACTAATGTTTTAATAGTATATTTTAACTAGGGTGGCGCTAGGAAAGTAAAATATCTGTAAAACATGACAGAACGTCAGTCTGTCTGTTCATCCATTTATCCATCCATGTTTTGAGTTCATTTAATTTATGGTTCAGTGGTGGCTGGTTGGACAGGTCAGGCGTACTGGCTACTCTGAATTGATTGAGTGTCAGTAACTGTTAGAGTGCTCCTGAGACCAATTGCCACCCCATCCAGTGCTGGTTCCTGCCTTATACCAGTGCCTTTAGGATGTGCTCCAGCTCCACCCCAATCACATTATAAATGCAGCACAAATACCTGGGAGTTCATTTTCAGCAGGTGAACTGTTTTTTTAAAAAAAGAGTCATGTCAGCTTTGACAGAGGTGTCAGGAACCTGCTGGAGTTTATTTAGCTATAACTGTCAGCTTTTCTGACAAGCTGCAAAAAGATTTGAGAGCTGTCCAAAAAAGAAACAACTCCAACAAGTGAAAATCATCTGATGGGAAGATAATTGGATCAAATCAACCTAGATGATGAGTTTTTTTTTTTTAATAAAGAAGGAGCAATAATATGCACATTTAGGCAATAATATTTATATTCTATTAAATCAGTTCAGCTGAGTACATGTACAGTGGGAAGTGATGGGGTATATCAGTGCTGAAATAATTAAGAAGTGACCCTCAATCCATCCATCAATCATTTATCAAACCATATAGTCTTGGTAAATGTGCCTATCCCGGTAACTCCAGAGGAAAAATGTAGACTAACCTAGAACGTGAGACACTTAAAACACAAACACACATTCACCCAAACAGGGCCATCTTATAGCCATGATTTAATGTAATCTGTTGATTTTTGTGGAAAGACAATTAAGTAGCGAAAACCCACAAACACATTGGAAGAACATTCAAATGCCAAACAGACAGTGACCACAGATTTAAACACAGTCTCTTGAGTCACTCCACTGCTCCACTGCTTCAGAAATGATCTTGAGAAGTCAAAACAAGATAAGAAAGAACAGTCAAGATTCATCTATGTACCTTTTTCTATTACAGTGTTAATAGCAGACATTGTGACATAGCGACTAAGGCATTTCCCTTTTGGTCTTTGATTCTTTTTTTTTCTGGAAATGTTGCCCTTTTCCTCGATTTTCATGTGACGTTCCTCTGATAGTCCTGTATAAGATGTGTTCGGGGTCTGTGGCAATGTGCAGTTTTAAATAAATGTATACGGTACACTTGGGTTCAGGGAGTTAAGGCGCAAGTGCAGGCATTAATTAATGACTGCCTACCGATGACAGCCCGGCAATCAGGAAGCACCCGCACCTGTTTGCAGTATAAAGGGAGCCTGAGCAGGACAAGAAAAGAAGTGAAATGGACAAAGCGAAAGATGAAGACAGGAGGTTAAATCAAATTTAAAATACAAAAAAAGGCAAGATGAGAGCAGATGAGGAGTGGAAGCAGGTGGTCAGGTACCGACCCAAGAGGGGTACGCAAAAGACACTCGAAGGGTAGAGGTTGGTCCTGCTGAGCACACCAGTGTGAAGGAATGATCTACCGCTTCAGACATTTCTCAGCTGAAGGCTGAAGATCAGTGGTGAGAGGAGGGAGCAAGGCTTGGCATATTGTCCCGCCGATGCTGAAGGACTGGCACCAGGGACACAATCCAAGATTTAAGGGTTGCCTTCACCAGTTGTTGGATGTCCCCAACTCTTCAATTTTTAGAAAGAAGCATCGAGGCTTATAATGATTTATAAAAGGATTTCATTCTGCCTGGGATTTTACCTTCAAGTTCATTGGAGTATTTACTTCTTATTTTTTGGTTTTAACACTTATTTTTATTGGATTATTTCATTATTTTGAAGATTTGCACTGCTCTTTATTTAATTTTTGAATGCTATGGAAAATAAAAGCATTAGCACTTTAGCATCCTACTCGTGTCTGTTAAGTGTCCTCATTGACATCTCGGTTATGTCTATTGACGTGTCCGGGTGTAAGTTATGACAGGCTGCTGGTGCCAATCTGGGCCTTCACAAGTCCCTGGCATGTTAACTGGAGACTCAATGACAGTAACTGTCAACGTTGACTCCCAGCTAGTGCCAGTATTGGCCATGCCTCTGTGTGACCAAAGATGAAAAAATGATGCCAGAATAAAACAGATTCATTTTCAACCTTTTAGATAGTATTCACTGATCTCCATATTATTTTCATTAATCTTCTAGCTAACAGGTCAAACCTTCATTAATTAATAACCAGAAACAATGCTGTTGCTTTTATGTATGAAAGCATGCACGTGTCAAAAATGTGCATTTGTTTGTCAATTTCTGAAAGCTGCTTATACTCTAAGACTTACCTGTGTTTATTTTATCAAGCCTCCATGCTGTGTTTTGGCAACAATCCCTCATTTTAATTAGTTAATAAAATGCCTGAAGGTAACTGTTAGTGATATACATTTCTTCCATGTTTACTCTGCTTTATAGTTCAGCTGCTATTGAGCTGTGGAAAAACAGTCCATTTGCAGCTTAACCTTGGCACTGTCCTATGAGAACAGGATTCTCTCGGGCCAATCCACTTGCCTCCGTCTCCAGTATGAGTAAGGCTGATTATTTAGACTTTTTGTGAACATGGTCATCAATATTTAAGCTTCCGCCTCTCCTTTGATAATGTTTCAGAAGCTTCTGCTCATTTATCTAACTGAAGAATGTTAGCAGAAGAGGCAATGAACTCAGACATTTAGACACAGGAGCTTTCCATCCCTAGACAACTTCAGAACATTCAACTTTTAATCAGAAGAATCTTAGATGGCAGCCCTAATACTGCTGATATAGTAGCTCACTTTAAAACTTGACTTTTTTTGCTCCTTTATTAATATATTGATGTAAAGATCAATAGACCTTTTATCTACCTTAGCGTCCTTATCATTTTTTGGGTTGAGGCTTGGGATCTTAATTGTCTCTGTTATCCACAATACATATAAAAACAGGGAACAGTATGGAAAAAGTGTAAGGAGCTGTGAAATTATGTATTTTAATATACTCTTTTGTTTTAATCCCATTGCTGGAGAGTGACGACATGTTGCATGTTGGTCAGACATTCCTTTGCTGTACTGCTTACATGTGACAGTCCTCCTCCTACTACTGCTACTCATGTGGGATATTCTGCATTGTTGTCAGCCATGTCCTGTGTTCTATTAGTTTAGCTTATTTTATTTGTCTTAATCTGGTGTGATGCTACATCATTTGCAGGCTCCTCTAGCATCTTATATTGTTCCATTCTGTCTTTCTTGTGGGACTTTACACAGCATTTGTGTTTGCTTTGTAAAGCATGTGATGGTGATCAAGACACTATATGCAGCAAAGAGTTATAACAGTGAGCATGTCGGTCTGTTTACTCACTGATGCCGAGTGCTACCTTAAGGTGGAAGAACAGATGGAAGTGAAGATGAAGGTTGTATCCATCCATCCATCTTCCAACCCGCTGAATCCAAACACAGGGTCGCGGGGGTCTGCTGGAGCCAATCCCAGCCAACACAGGGCACAAGGCAGAAACCAATCCCGGGCAGGACACACACAAACACACCCACACACCAAGCACACACTAGGGCCAATTTAAAATCACCAATCCACCTAACCTGCATGTCTTTGGACTGTGGGAGGAAACCCACACAGACACAGGGAGATCATGTAAACTCCAAGCAGGGAGGACCCGGTAAGCGAGCCCAGGTCCCCTGGTCTCCCAACTGCGAGGCAGCAGCGCTACCCACTGCGCCACTGTGCCGCCCAAGCTTGTATCTATAAGCCTATTTACAAATGTTTAAATTCACATTGCGCTGGTTATTGTGCATAAGTTCACAGCCTCTATCTGCTGCATGGAGGTTCATTATTCCATGTTACTACCCTGCTGCAGTTTTTACCCATCCATCCATTTTCCAAATCCACTTTATCTATTTATATATATATATATAAGTTTGCAGGAAACATATTCCTGTGGCACAAGGCTCAAAGCAGAGTCACCCCTGAATGATACCACAACAGCATTAAAAAGCCTAATAGGACATTTAATCCTTTATCCACTCACTCACCATTGTTTGAAGCCTATTTTTCCGTATTATAGGGTGACCGAGAGCAGGAACCCATCCTTACCATACCAGTAACTAACTTTGCATGGGACTGCAGTCCATCGCAGAACAAACTCTCATCAGTTCATCAGCCATCTATAGCGTGTGGTAGAACATTTGAAGAAAACCTACTGTATGTAAACTTTAGGTGAATGTGTTACATTTTTATAAATGGAGACCAGGCTAAAAGTTGAACACAGGTTCCCAGAGCTGTGCTGCAAACCTTTAGTCCTTTCTTCTTTCTATATAGTACTATTAATTATAATAATGGCTGACACCGCAGTGTAGCTGGTAGCATTGACATGACACAATACTTGGAGGTGCTTGCATGGGTTTCTCTCTTAAATTCCATTCTCCTCCCTTGTTTGGAAGTCATGGTTTTGGGTTACTAGATGACCTTGCAGTAGTGACATACGAGTTAGTGGAGGTGTGTTTGTGAGTGCCTGGTGTTAGACTGGCATCCAGTCCAGTGCTCTGAATGAAACAGACCATGAACTAAAGAATGACTTATTAATACTTAAAATGGTAATGGAGACAAAGTGGTGCTGCCTTTGGAATTGCTGCTGCATCACAGCTCCAGTGTCCTGTGTAAAAAGTCTAAACGCGCCCCCCACCATTCTCCTGTTAATCTTCTCCATACCCTTTGGTTTCCTTCCACACTGCAGAAATGTCAGTTTACTTTGACCTGGCATGAGCAACGATTGTGCACTTAAGTGGACTGTCATCCCACATTATGATGGTTTAATAATCACAGATAAAATAATAAAACTGCTTAAAAGCATAGCATAGCTATATAAATGCTTAAAATATTTTACATAATAAAGACATCACAATGAGAGCAAAAAACATAATGTAATGCTGCTTCTAAAACACTAGAAAAATGAAAATGACAGTACAATATACTGAAATAAAAATGCCAATATCATTTAACAGCTGCTTAATCATTTTAAAAGTTCAAGGCAAACTGGCCTCAACAAAGAACTGCTATTGTTGTCCACTCTCTGGCTTGTCTATAGCTGCCATTAACATGTGTGAAGGTTGGCAAAGAGTGATACACCTCTTAATCCAGAGCTTTCTTTTCAGAGGAATAGAAGACTGATTTAATAAAGGGAGATACTAAAAAAAATATGACAGAAATGAAAGAAAGCAAATCAGAGAAAAATGATGTAATTTTGGATTATAACTGACACATGGGAACCATAAAGGTATTTCATTCAATTTTCTATTTTCCACTGTGAACAAGTCATGGGACATTTTATTAGAGTACAAAGCAGTTAACAACAATCAAGCGGGCTGTTTTCAGAAGTCATTGCCCTTACCATAAAGTCCCGAATTGATTTTTTTTTTCCAAGCATAAAGGTGCAAAGTACAATACAATGTATCGCAGCACCTTGCTTTTGAAGATAGAAATTGAGTGTGATTGTATTGACAGGGTGATCTTGACAGACCAGGGACAGAAAAGCTCTAGCTCTGAGCTCCAACATTCTCCTTTCATGCTCTTTCTTCCTTCTTTTTTTCTGACGAAGATACATGGTGTTTCTAATTTGGCATGCAGACATTAATTCCAGCACAGCTGCTGTTTCCCCTGTCTCCCTCAGGCATCTCTCTAATGTGCAGCTTCAGAGCCGTGCTGCAAATTAACACCATTTGTTCTGCAAAGCATGCCTTCTTCCCAACGCTGCGTGCATATCTTATGACTTGATGTTTGCCTGAATCTGGCAAAAAAAAAAAAAAAATAATAATAATAATGAAAAAGACAGAAGAAAGAGGGCTGCTGAAAATTAGAAATACACAACCCAAAAAGATCTAAAGCTTAATTTAAATGTTCTGTAGTGTAGATTTCTTTTTAATTTCAATCTTTTGTATTAATATTGCCGTACCTGTCCCTTGTGGATCTGCTCAACCTTGCAGCTCTTTTATAGAGCTAAAGAGGGACAATTTGCCAAATGATTAGAAACAAAGAAAGCCAGATTAACCTGAATGGATACATTTTCTGACAAATTCTATCTATCTATCTATCTATCTATCTATCTATCTATCTATCTATCTATCTATCTATCTATCTATCTATCTATCTATCTATCTATCTATCTATCTATCTATCTATCTATCTATCTATCTATCTATCTATCTATCTATCTATCTATCTATCGAATATAGTGCCTGTTATATCTATTTATTTTATGCAATGTGATTTATATATGTCAAAATTGAGACAGACAGATAGATAGATATGATAGATGCTAATGTATATAGAATAAGCAGATACATAAATATTAAAGACTATATAGTATATTGCATATTTTGCCTTTCCTATCTATCTATCTATCTATCTATCTATCTATCTATCTATCTATCTATCTATCTATCTATCTATCTATCTATCTATCTATCTATCTATCTATCTATCTATCTATCTATCTATCTATCTATCTATCTATCTATCTATCTATCCCAAACAGCAGTATATAACTGAGATCTTATGAGAATTAACATCATTCTAGCAAAAGATAAATCACCAAGCAAAGCAAAGTAGCAACCACATTAGGTTCACAAGACAAAAGTGTGATCAGGATGTTAATAGAGGTAGCCTGGAGACTCCCTTAAACATTGACTTTGTTCCTGGATTTACATAAGTGCAAGAAGCTAATGTCTTCTTTTCATATTAGATGGTGCCCAGTGGTGATATCCCTTTCATAACATGTGTAGTTCTTTATTACTGCTATTCCTGTATCATATTAAGTATGTCATATATGGTGCCAGCCTTTTAAAAAGTAACTTCCAAACAGTTCAGTTCAGGTACTTTCTAATATAGCACTTTTCTCAGAACACAGAGCAACAGTGCACATGTGAATTTACCAATGCAAAGGAGTAACAAAAAACACTGATAACAAAAAATAAGAAAATTCAGCAACTGCCTACTTAAGAAAATGCAATTCTCCAGCATGGAAATAGTAACACTGAAAATAAATAATTTGTTTTTCTTTTAGCCTCTGTCATCTAGCTTTTCACTTTGCAATATGCAAGATTTTCAAACATAATGACAAGCAGGTTCAGAAAATTGAGGGACAGATGGTTGGGTGTTATGGACACAGCATTCTTCTTGAGAAAGCTAAGACGTGAATGGTCTAGAATTAAGTTTTTTCATTTTTTCACAGATTTTTTACATGCAGTGTTGGCATATTGATTTCTTTTCTTATATCTTAATGCTTTATCTTGATGTGAATAAGCACACCGTCATTGCTGTTACCGTTTAGTAACTGATTTAAATGCTACTGATATGCTTCTTCCATGGAAATTTGTAATCAAAACTGACACCAAGGGCTGTCTATAAAATAAAATTGATAAGGTGTGTGAGTTAATTTATTTTCAGGTGGAATACAAAAAACTTAACTCTATTATAAAATCTGTTATAAGCATCACAAAAGTATCCCGGTGAACCACGAGAAAATGAACACAACGTGGAAGAGGTAGTGGTGATAAGCAAGGACAAAACCGCCAAGTTAATGGTCAAAGCGGTGATCCTATAATCATGGTAATGAAACAGCCAAATGTTTTATTGATAAGACAGTAAAAATGTGAAGCCCTTGATTTATGTGCCAGTTAAAGAGCTATGTTCTTTATTGACTTGACATTGAAGGTCCCTGACACTGTATGCATGGCAGTGACTTTTTACTTTTTTTTGCACTGTTGTAATTTTTTATGGTAAAGCAGAACTTCAGAAATATAACAATTAAACCTCCTATACATTTGTTCAGCACTTGAAGAGCACTGTTTTAATAGATATAGTACAGAGTGTCACTGTTTGTTCTTAATCACCGCCATCACCATAGCACTCATTTGCTGATGCTGTCTCCTGAAGTTCATTTGGACTCATCTGATGAGATCTAATCTTTTCCTCTGTTTAAACATGTCCTATGCCTTCTTCCCTGACTCAGTTTTCTTGATCAATGTGTTTGTTACTCTTTGTATTTACAGTATAACCTCTGTTCTGGAGTGTTTCATTTTTTTGTTTCTCTGCTTATTTGCCTTTGGTGTTTCCCTTCACCATTTTTTGAGAGGATTTGCTCACACTGATCAAATTTTCATTAGTTGTAGTCTCTACAGCAGCTTGCCATGTCCATCTCATCCAACGTTTTATTGAATCCTCCTTGAAACTACTATCTAAGAACTTGATGTCATAGATTAAAACCTCTATGAGTGCTTAATCAAAATCACCTAAAAGAGAGGAAGGGCCAGTATACTGTGGGGGCCAGGCCGATGACTTAAAGACTTGACATGCAGAGATTCAGCGTCAGTAAAGGGACTGGCAATTATGATCCTAAAAGACATCATAGTGTGGTAAGCAAGAGTCTAAACATGCATAAAAGTAACAAGAAAATTAAAAACCTACAAATTATTACAGGTATGAGCCAGCATATTTCATTTTAGGCCCTGAAAGGAATGCTGGAATCCAGGATTGACGGGACACCTGGACCACTAGAAGGAGCACTGGAAGAGTGGCTTTGCACTTTGCCTACTGTATTCCTGACCTTGGAATTCCCTTCCAGGCAGAAGCATTTTGACCCTTGTTTTGGGAGAAGTGCTGAACAATAGCGAGGGAGGAAGAGAGGCCTGACAGAGTGGAGAGATGATGCTTGTAAGCAGAAAGTGTCGTAAAGTGTCGTAGTGTGTTTGTATGAGCCGCTTCATCTGTTAGGCAGGGGAAATGTCATTTAGTTAGGGTCTGGATAGAGACGGCTTCCAAAAGCAAAGTCCACACTTGGAATTAATTCCAGACCTTTTACCTGCTTAATAGTTAATAAAATAATGAGGGACCTGCTGACATCTGGCTGTGAAACAGCTTGTCAGTCAATTGTCCAAATAGTTTTGAAGCCCTGTAAATGGGGGACCATGTATAAAAATGGCTATCACTCCTTAGTGGCTCATATGATATTTTTGTTTAACCCTTTGAATTAATGCTGAAAGTGTTTCTTCATTTCAAATCCATTAGATATATATCTATATATCTATATAGATCTATCTGTATAGACATAGTCCTGCGGTGGGTTGGCACCCTGCCCAGGATTGGTTCCTGCCTTGTGCCCTGTGTTGGCTGGGATTGGCTCCAGCAGACCCCCGTGACCCTGTGTTCAGATTCAGCGGGTTGGAAAATGGATGGATGGATGGATGTATAGACATACTAGCTGTACCCTGTGGCTGGGCACATAGTAATGAAACAGGACACACTTTAAAAATCAATGGACGTTGGCACTATATCTGATCGTGTTCAGCTCTGACGGGAGAGTGTTCCCCACGTGGGGAGAAAACCACATGGCCGTGATATCTCTAGCAAAAAGCAGCTACCCCCTAAAACACATGGAGCTCTGATCACTCTCTCAAAAATGTCAAACGTTACTCCTTAACAATCTGTAGATAATAATGTCTGTTGAACAAACAGGTATAGCTAGCTAAGCGGAGGCAAGGTGCACTCCAACACGTGGCGAGACGTAGACTAACTCGGACAGAGGCTGGCAAGTGAATGAGGAAGGCCCCGCCCCCCCCTGTTCTCGGCCCACAGCCACTGTTTTAAATATACATACTGTAAATACATCGGTACCGCAAGTGAACTATGGTACTTAGTGTGATGAGAGAAGTTGCAAAATCAAGCAAACTACAGAAAACAACCAGATCTAAATCCGTTAAGTAATTCTCTCATGAAAAGCGGAAATACATACAAACCGAACACGCTTGGACCACGAAATTTTTAAAACTGTTTCTTAGCGAGAACCTATGGGCCAAGGGTAACCTACATTCCAAATTTAAAGTCCTCATAGTTCAGGAGATTTCGTGATGAGTGAGTCAGTTGTATTTGGCTTTTATATATGTAGATTATGAAAAATGTGTCACTGTCCAAATACTTATGTATAGAATATAGTATATATTTCAAGTTTTGTCAGTTAATATTTCAACATTAAATTTATTGTTCATTTTCTTTTGTGCATACTGTATTTCTAATGGCATAGTGCATTGGCTCATAAGTGGAAGGAATTAATAAGAATAAATTAAATGGAATGAAATTAAATTGAAACCCCACATAGTAACTTGTTACAATGTCTTGGACAATCTTCACTAAAATACAGACTGAAAAAATATTACTAGAAAGCCAAACACTGTTAACATATATCCAGAAAGCGTTACAAAAATAGGACAGACAACTGTATTGATCAATGGAACAAATGTATATTTTAACACTGTAGGGAGCTTTTTTATTATGAAGACCCTAATCACAATTCACTTTACAAGAGTATGCTGTAGGAACCCACATTTTTAATGAGAAACATAATAAAATCATTGTGCCTGTGCATGAGGTTAAGCTGCAGTGCTTTATTCAGGTGTCAGCGCAACAAGATTCAAAGGTAAATCAATGCTGAAATGGTTACAAATGTTGCAGCCAGCAGGGTGTCAAATTTAGGGATGAATCAGGAATAATCAAGGACATCCACATCAATGCAGCTTTAATCCCACAGAATTTAACAAGCAAGGTTATGCTTTTTTATAGAAATGTAATATGCCAAGGCCATTAATACTACAGTAAAAAGGGCACAGAGATAGTCTCAAAAACCTCTTGTGAAGCAGTCGGTGGCTAAGATTAGCTGTGCTCAATACCTAACAGGTGCTCTTATTGTATTTTCTGAGCCTTAGCAGCTCTCTAGTTGGTGCACAGGTCTCTCTGCAGTCGGCCCACTTCCTCTTCATGTGTCACTCAGTAAACAAGCCATGGATTTGCCAAAGCACAGAGCACAGATGTGATGGAGCCAAACACAGCTGTAGGAATGAAGCTTCTGTTAGCCAGAAGGTGTAGCCCTGGCTGGTCTAAGTCAAAAATATTCAAGAGGAAAAAAAGTGCTAACGTATCTTATAACAACAGCAGACACACCTCTGAGTCAGGGAATGTGCGCTGCAGACTTGGCAACTGGTATGCAATGAAGGGAGATGCCTTTTTGGATAGCTGCCGACAAAGCTACTGATCCACGCTGATTACATGATGTCACAGTTGCTGTGATCAGCTGTTGGCTTGGACCCCATTCAAACTTTTCTCCTAGGAGTCTGGAGCGCAGCACGCCACTCCGCATTTTGTTCCAAGCAGCAAGGCAGCATGCTCACAAAGCACTCACCTGCTCACAAATGCTGGAATGCCTCTGCCACAAAAAAAAAAACCATATTTTAATGAGCCTCAGGAAAAATGTGGCTTTTTAACTGTTAGAAAAAGGCTTTAAAGCTTTTGCCGTTCTGGTCAATTAATAATCCATGTAGTAATTTAAATTTTCTGCACAATGCTTATGTAATGTAGCGCAGTAACTAAAAAAAGAGCAGAAAACATGAATCCACTTCTATACATGAATCTGGGGAGGCACTAATTGTTCATTTTGATGTGAAAAATAATTGGCTTTTGTAGGCATCTCCACAACGGATCGATGCAACGTCCTAACTCAGTTTTACAAATATTACAGAAAACAAATGAGCCACAACATGTGAATGGTCTCGTTGTACTGTAATGAAGAAGAACAATCCGGGCTGACACTATGCTTTGGAGATCACAGCTTATTCACTGTGTGGGTGAATTTCTCCTGTTATTGCTGTCTTTGTGCCGGTCCCAAGCCTGGATAAATGGGGAGGGTTACGTCAGGAAGGGCATCTGGTGTAAATTTTTGCCAAATCAATATGCGGACAACAATACAAATTTCCATACCGGATCGGTCGATCCCCGGGTTAACAACGACCTCCACCAGTACTGTTAGCCAACAGGGTGCTGGCGGAAATTGGGCTACTGTTGGCTGAAGAAGAAGGGGGAGAAGAAGAGGGGGCAGACGTGTCCAGATGCAGGAGGAGAGGAGGAAAGTAAAGAGAGTGGAACTGAGGGTAGGAACTTTGAATGTTGGCAGTATGAAGGTTTATGGATGTGGTAAGAGAGGACATGCAGGTGATGGGTGTAACAGAACAAGATGCAGAGGACAGAAAGATATGGAAGAAGATGATCCGCTGTGGCAACCCCTAATGGGATCAGCCAAAAGAAGAAGAAGATTGCTGTTTTTATATGAATTTTGCTCTGGGTATGCTGACTTTCCAAAATTGGTTTAGTGAGGATGATTGAGGGCTTGTGATTTGAGAGGGGATTGGCCTCTATTTCTAGGGTTTGCTCCCAGTGCTGCATGGATGGAAAGGATGGCATTAATGTAATCAAGATTAGTTTGCTTAATAAGGTTTGCCGATACAAAGGAACGGGTGGGCACCCATAGTGGACTCCCTATTTAATGTTATCAGGCAAAGGAAAAAAAAATGGACTCACTTCTCCCTCCAATGTCAATGGTGCGGTGTCTTCAGGTTTTAGTTCAGAATGATGAATTCTTGGGGTGTCTTTGGAGCTGTATAAACTGGAAACTAGGAGGGATGGAGTTGGCAGTAGATTGGACACTTGCCCAAAGGAGTTCTTCCAGGTTGTTGTTCAACCAAGTGTTGTAACAAAAGACAAATGTGTGAGCTGTGGTGAAACCTCCAAATTTTTCCAATTGGTCCCCACAAGACTTGTGTGAGCATCCCGCATATGACACCAGGCAAGGAAGATATTGGTAATGGTAGTAACACATTCAAAGCACATATCCACTTTTCACATCAACACTAGTTATCCACCTTAGACTTGTTCAGCCCCAAGGACCAACAAAAAAACACTTCACACGTGTGTTCTGATCACAGTATGATCTTTTTGCTTTTACATACCCACAACTTGAACAGTTTTTCACCCATGAAGACAGATGCATCAAGTGTGGTAATGGCTGTACATAAAGTATAAGTATCTGTTCCCAGTCTGCTACATCGTCCATCATCCCATGATCATGGTGTATAGCTTGGATAGTAGAATATAACAGGCAGACAAGTGGCCTGCTTATATAAGAAACATTACCAAGATGAGACAGGTTTAGGCAATATTTGATGAAAAAAAGAGCAAAGTACATGTCACGGCCATTTTGATTAAGGTATCTCTTATTATCTCAGGGGTGAAGATAACATTAACAAAGGTGGACCCATTGTCAGCCTGTTGTGCTATTATGCCAGAACTGGACCTTTTCGCCTGTGCTAATACTAAACACTGACAGTCCATAATGGAGCTGGGTGACCTGTTGATCTACAATGTCTGCATCTTCAAGAATGCTTTCAGAAGCGTAGACATGCAGCACCCTCCAAGATGTTTGGGACAAAGATACATTTTTCCTTGATTTTTCCCTGTGCACCACAGTTTTAAATTTGTAATGAAACAATTCACATGTGATTAAAGTGAACATTCACAGATCGTATTAACAGGCGTTTCTATACAGTTTGATTTCACCATGTGGAAATGATATCACATTTTATACATACAGTAGTTCCTCCCATTCCATGGCACCATAATGTTTGGAAGATAGCAATGGTGGATATATTAAAGCAGTCATATTTAATACTTCGTTGCATATTTCTTGCATGTAATGACTTTTTCTCTGTGATTAACAGACATCACCAAGTGCTGAGTATCCTCTTTTGTGATGCTCAATCGGCCCTCTACTGCAGCCATCTTTAATTCCTGCTTGTTACTGGGGCTTGTCCCCTTGAGTTTTCACTTCAGCATTTAGAAGGTATACTCAATTGTATTTTGATTTGGTGAATTTTCTAGTTTGTAGCACTGAAAAACTCCTTTGTTGCTTTAACAGTATGTTGTGGATCATTGTCTTGCAGTAGGACAAAGTGTTGTCCAGGGAGTTTGGAGGAATTGTCTTAAGCTTGAGCTGATAAGATATTTGTATACGCTTAAGAATTCATTTTGCTATTGTCATACAGCAGCTACATCATTAGTGAAGGTAATTGTGCCAATGCCTGTGGCAGCCATACATGCCTAGGTCATAACACCTCCACCACCATGTTTTATAGATGAGGTGGTATGCTTTGGACCTTGGGAAATTCCTTTTTCCCAATACATTTTCCTCTTGCCATTACTCTAATTCTGGTTAATCTTAGTTTCATCTGTCCACAAGACCTTTTTTTTCAAGAATTCAGCAGACTCTATTTAGTATTTCTTGGCATACAGTAAACTGGCCATCCTGTTTCTGTGGCTTCATAGTGGGTTTGCATCTTGCAGTGTAGTTTCTGTTTCATGAATTCTTCTGTGGACAGTAGTCATTGACAGATCCACACTGGCTTCCTGATCCATCAGATAGGCGTTTGGGAATGTTTCTTAATTATGGTGAGAATTCATCTGTCATCCGCAGTGGAGGTCTTCCTTGGCCTTCTAGCCCCTTTACAATTATTAAGCTCACCAGTACATCCTTTTTTCTTAATAGCATTCCACAAAGTTGATTTTGGTAATCCTAACATTTGGCTGATGTCTCTTACTTTTTTATTCTTGATTTTTTAGCCTCATAATGGCTCATTTGACTTTCATGGGCACAGCTCTGGTCCTCATGTTAAGAAATGACAACAATAGCCTCCTAAGGTGATCAAATGCTTAGAGGCGAGATTAGACGCCAAAAGCTCTCCTATACCTATACTAATGACACATTAATGAAACAATTAGACACAAATGAGCAATCACAAAACTTGCGAAGCCAAATATCCCAAACATTATGGTGGCTTTAAATGTAGGGACTGTGTATGAAAAGTGCTGTAATTTTTACATGGTGAAAACAAAATATATATAAAAAATGCCCTTTATTAAAATCTGAGAATGTGCACGCTAATCAGTCTAATGTGAATTTTTTGACTGCAAGTTTAAAACTGTAGTGCACAGGGGTAAATGAAGGAAAAACGTGTCTTTGTACCAAACATTATAGAGGGCACTGAGGGCCCTAATGTAAGGTATTGCCATATACAGTATGGCTATTTCTGTATACTGTATGATGTTTTTTTTTTAGGGGTATAATGGAGTGTACAGGAAGAGGTAGTACCTCAGATGGGGGAACACGTGGTGCTCCCTGGAGCAGTTCGTCCGCTTTGGTCCTCACCTGTCACTCAGCTCTCACCTGTGGCTCCCCGCAGCATGCAACAGCGGCCATACCCTGGACAACAGCTTGCACTGGCTGGCTAAACCAGGTGAGGATAGCCGATGGGCCCAAACCCTCGGTGAACTAGGTCTGCCTAGGTCTGCCTACCTACGCATGCGAAGTCTGGACTTCGGCGGAACCTGCGGAAGAGACCATCTATGTCCAACGGAGGTGAAGGTGATTACAGCAATGCACCGTGGAGTGCACAGAGCAAGATGAGGCACGTAGAACATCTTGGTCATCCACTGCATCCGTACCCATCTCCGGTCGTCATGACTTAGGTCTTGCCACTGGACACAGGTGGTCCCGGACGAGAGAGTGAGGTCGATGCTGCGCAACTCTTCCTCACTATAAACAAAGTCAGCTGCGCAAGTCATCAGTCATCAATCTCACATCATCTTTCAAGCCCTGTGGTGACGGGTAAGCGACGAAACGACAGGTGTGGTGCACTGGGAGTCATAGCCGCAAGCCTGCACACAGGCGACTCAGGCCATAGGGTCGCTCTTCACTTACCGGAGCAGAAGTGGAGTTTGGCAGCCACCTGGGTGTCTGAGCAGCCCTATTCAGGACAGCACTGCTCACCTCCATGCATGAGGAAGGGGCTAGAAAAGGTGCCCCAAACATTGCCTGCTCCTTTCCACCCTGGCCGGCTAGCCGCGGTCGGCGGGGACCCAACTATGCGGTCGAAATTTAAAAACAAAATCTATTTCACTAAAATTTGCCGCATGGAACATCCGCACCCTGCTTGACAGGGATAACATAGACCGACCCCAACGATGCACGGCACTCATTGCCCACGAACTTGCCAGATACAACATAGACATCGCCGCCCTCAGTGAAACCAGACTCTCCGGTGAAGGAGAACTTACAGAAAGGCTTGCTGGTTACTCATTCTACTGGAGCGGACACGACCCCGACTCAAGGCGGAAGCTGGAGTTGGCTTTGCTATCAAAACCTCTCTTGCGAGCAAACTCTCCAGTTCCCCGAAAGGAATCAATGATCGTCTCATGACGATGAAACTTCCCCTCATCCATGGAATGAAGGCTGCCACCATTGTCAGCGCATATGCACCCACCATGACAAACCCAGAAGAGACCATATACAAGTTTTACGACGACCTGAACACCGTCATCTCCTCCACTCCTACTGCTGATAAACTTATCATTCTCTGAGACTTTAATGCCCGTGTCGGCAGTGATAACATCCCCTGGGAAGGTGTGATGGGGAAGCATGGGTTTGGAAAGTGCAACAGCAACGGCCTGCTGCTCCTTCAGACCTGTGTTAAACATGGCCTTCTAATAACAAACGCAGTTTTCAACCTCCCCACACGCAACAAGACATCCTGGATACACCCCCGCTCAAAACATTGGCATCTAATCGATTACGTCATTGTCAGAAACAAGGACCGACAGGACATGAAGGTGACTAAGGCCATGTGCGGAGCAGAATGCTGGATGGATCACCGCCTCATCGTCTCAAAGATGAAAATCCACATCCAAACTAAGAGAAGACCTCAAGCCACTAAAGCTCCGAAACGCCTTAACATCAGCAAGCTGAAGATCCCCGATGTCAGACAGATCTTTGTTGACACCCTGGATGAACGCCTTGCTTCCATCACACTGGACAACCAGGACGCGGAGACGGCGTGGACCACACTTTGTGAGATGGTGTATAGCACAGCCGCTGAGCACCTCGGACCCTCTACCAGGAAACACAAGGACTGGTTTGATGAAAACAATACAGTGATCCAACTGCTACTTCAGCAAAAACGCCGGGCATACAAGGCGCTACATGACGATCCAACGTCAACAGCAAAGAAAGTCGCACTGAGAAGCATCCGCAGCAATGTCCAGCTGCAACTGCGCCGGATGCAAGACTCCTGGCTGAGTGCGAAAGCTGATGAGATTCAGGGCTTTGCAGACAGGAAAGACATGAAGAACTTCTACAGAAGCCCGAGAGAAATATATCGCCCTACCACCTCAGGATCTTCCCCTGTCCTCAGTGCTGATGGCTCTACACTCATCACAGACAAGGAAAAAATCTTAGAAAGATGGGCGGAACACTTTGCTAGTGTGTTGAACACGCCTTCTGTCATCAACGATGAATCCATTGAAAGACTGCCCCAGGTTCCAGCGAACAAGGCACTGGACACTGTTCCAACGTTGGACGAGATCAATCCTACTAAATGGGAACAGACAGCTCAGGACAAAACCAAATGGCGATCAGCTGTCAAGAAGGGGGCTCAATCTTATGAAACCAGCAGGACCGCGGCAGCTGAACAACGCAGACAAGCCAGAAAAAAAAGCATTAGACCGTCGTCTGCCACAACCATTCCCTGTCCGCATTGCCAGAGACTATTCCGAGCACGCATCGGACTAGTAAGCCACCTACGCACCCACCCAGACCCACCCCACCCTTAACCAGATGACTAGATGGTCCTTGTCGATTCGACGGACGGACGAACGAACGAATGAATGATGTTTTAATATTATATTTATTGTATGTCACTTTATATTTTAATTTGGCTATATTTTATTTGCAATTAGTGTATAGCAAGCAAGTAGAAGAGTGTTTTATAAGAATAATTTTAAAATGAATTACACCCAATCCTGAAAGTGTTGTTACCACCTTGGAAAATTTCTCTCTAATATTTTGCTTTCTGCATTACGTGAGTTGTTTCAGACCATTTCTGTGGCATTTTGAATAATCGTATATGTAATTGCAACAATGTCATCACAGCACACTCTTGGATGGGCTTCTTCCACTGTCGTTTCCATCTTGTGGTGTTTTTATGTGGTAATAGCCACATCGTTTATAGTGTTTGTTGGTAGTCATGTGTGCAGACATTGTGATGCTCTTGGATGTTATTGTACTATCTCTACTTACAATGGCAGTGTAGCAGCACAGGCATCCATGTATGGGATTGAGGAACTCTCCCTAAGACTCCTTTGTTTGTAACATTAGTGGAAGACTAAAGACGTTTCAAGGAAAATTTAGTGTTACAAACTTTGCTTTTCCTTTTTTGCTTTGGTTGTTGGCTCAAGATCTAGTTTTATTATTTGGCTAATTTCAGATTTCTCTGTTATCAATTGCCGTCAATTTTCAGACCCTCTCTGATCTGTGCTTTGTCCACTGCCCCAGTCACAAGACAAGGGCCCGGCATTGGTTTAAAAATAAATGGATGGATGGATAAGCTGAAGATCTTAGCATATTCAGGGAGCATCTTAGTAAATTAGGTAGACTTGTATGGTCTTCTTAAATATAATCTGAGGAACCTTCCAGCTGAGAATAACACGATTACATTGGTATAGTATATCAATATTTATGTAAGCAGAGCATTCTAAATTAGAATAAATTATAGGAAAAGTAATAATAGGAGCACTGAAATATTCCTAAAAGATTCATGTAGTTTCAGTACAATAATTATAAAAGATTCTTTATGATATTCCCAAAGTACTGTATTGTCAACAAAAAATAAAATATTATTTGTTCATTTAGTAAGTCCCTGGCGGCCGCATGAGTGCTCTACTACAAGAATAATATGGCATAGATGGCAGATGTGCTAATGTGAGGGGAGAAGAATGAAGTCGGGTGTGTGGCTCCGAGTTTTATACCATCCCAGTAGAAACAGTAGCAGCAGACCCTGAACATGTTTGCACATTTCACACCTCTAACTGTGTGGCAGGAAATCATTTTTATTATACTTATCTAAAATGGAGTATTAAATGTTAATTGGTTTTGCAGTGTTTTTAGAACACAACACTGTCAGCTTAAATGTTGCCATACTGTAAGCTTGATAAATTCATTCTTGCTTTTTAAGCATATAACTACATTGTATTTCTAGTGTTGTTCATCCTTGTTAAATGGCTTGTTCAGGACACATCAATTACTAATGATGGCCTTTTAAGTCATTTTTATTATGGCTTGGGTGTCATATCTTCAGTATTGAGCAATATAAGCAATTTCCTTCCATGCATTTTATTCTGGTAAATTAAAGGCATTTATTTGTTTTTGTATACTGAAATATGAAAGAGGTCTTAGAGGATCCATGGTATTTCACCAAAAATGCAAAATTATGGTTACACTCCAAAATCCACACCCCCTGCTTTGTGATCAAAGATACAATATTTTAAAGTCTTTGTCCTACCAAAATATATTGTGATGGATGTTTATGTGATAAAAGATTTCCTTGGGCAAAGGTGCCAACGGGATGTCACAGGGCAGAGTGAAGTTTTGGAATACACCTCCATGTGAGAGAACCATTCTGACTGGCAACATCTGGGAAAATCTGCTTGCCAATGATGAAGTTTAGGGACCACTAGATGGTGATAGGCATGCAACGAAAAAGGAAGGAGAGAGAGAAGGGAGGGCATGACAGCACCCAAATCCTAGCAAGTGAAACCACGGTCATATTACCCTTTTAAAAATGAGGCTGGGGAGGACTGAAAGGATGGTCACACACTCTAAATGACCTTGATAGATTTAAGTGTAAGGCCCCCTTTAAACTAAGTAGTTAGTGAGCTGTTCTGGAGCTTGTCTTCCATTAAGGGTCACTTATGGCTCAGTGATACAGGGAACAAATAGAGAATTTCTAGTCTGCTGTTTCTTCAACTAATAAGGAGTAGCCCTGATCCCAAAAATGATTTCAGTGCTTGGGCAGAAGTAACTTTGGCGTTGAACCCTCCCCACCCAGCAGTCCCATTGATGCTAGGTTTGGGAAGAGAGTTGGAATAAAAGCTCTTTGTTAAGAGGAGAAAAGGCCAAGAAGCAGAGAGAGAGAGAGAGAGAGAGAGAGAGAGAGAGAGAGATTAGGGGGGCTAAGAAACCCACAGACTATTGCCCACCGCAATCAGTGAAGGAGGCTGTGTATAACATGCAGAGCCACCTGTGGTTAAAAGTTTCATTTGAAATATTTTCTAAATGTGGCATAGCACCCTTTAGTGGTGGCAGCTCAATTCTACTGCTGTGGTCAAAAGCAGTGCTAGCACAAGTGCAGTCTCTCTAGTGATCCATCATGAGGCCTAGCTCATCCTGAATGGAGTTAAACCACTTGTAGCTTCAGTGCTGATTTTGGTCCTTTCTCTCAGGTTGAGTGTTTGACCCACTTTCTCAGTGCCCAAGTTCCACACCATTGCATGCCTTCTAACTGAGAGCTGGGAATCAGGACTGCAGGGATGCTTGGGGCTACTAGAGGGCATTCGACAAAGACAGCTCTTTGTGTTTCAGAAGCTGGTCCTCACCAGAAGCCATCCCTGGAAAATACCCAGAAGGATTGCCCATTCTGGGCACAAGACCTTTAAACTTGATGTCTAAAGGTGAGTGAAAGCAAGAGATAGACTTGGAGGATAAAGAGAAAAGAAAAAACTGTATTAGGGTGGGTAAAGGAGAATTTATTTGGCTTATTAAGTAGGCAAGTAGACTAGGTGAACGTGCTGGTTTGGTGCAGTGAGACACCTAGGGCATTGTTTCCGTTTCTTTGTTTGATACCTTTGTATCTTCCTGTATTATTATTATTCTTCCAATATAACACCATTTTTTAGATTTTTTGTCAAGTTTGTTTGATAGTACCCCTGCTGGCCACAAGAGATAGATAGATAGATAGATAGATAGATAGATAGATAGATAGATAGATAGATAGATAGATAGATAGATAGATAGATAGATAGATAGATAGATAGATAGATAGATAGATAGATAGATAGATAGATTACATTAGACTTTAACTAATCATTCAGTTTTTCTTTCTTATCTTGCAGTGTTTATCCATCTGTGCAGCATCCCTTCTCACTGACAGTCCAGACATCTCTCTTTTTTAATGAGAAAATCTGCTCAGTATGTAAAACATTTCCGGAATTCTTAAAATACTCCAAACTTACACTGACTGTTGTTTTTTAAGGTTAGAATGCTTCATGGTTTTTTTTTTCTGTTTAGCTTTTTTATGATAATCAAGGAAAGCTGAATGTTTACCATAAATCTTAAATCCCAAGTCATTTTTGGTTTGCAAGTCATTTTTCTCACAGCTGCTACCATATGGTAATATCAGATGAAATCTGTTCAGTTTCGAAAGCATGGAAGGTCTGTACAGAGGGGGATATCGAAGAGCATGGTATTTTTTTTTTATAAACACTGTAGTGGACAAAAGGATACAGTAATTACAAAAAAAAAATGTCACCAGTCTGCTGTTTCCTTTTTGAAAATGGCTTCTGTCCAGGATGTCTGTAATATTTATGAAAGCCAGGTGCAAGGGAAAAAAATATGTACAGCCATGTACTACCTTAAAAAAATTAACAATATGGTGTAACTGCACATTTAAAGACAATTTTGGCTCAGAGATCAACTGTAATTAGGCAGATTTTACTCTTAAAAATAACATTTAACTCAACATTTTTGCCTTTCTGATTGTCTCTGCGTTTAGCAGATGGATGGATGGATGTTTGTTTCTGTCTGTCTGGGTAGCCATCTCATGTTAGTTCACCTTCACTGACTTTAATCTGTGCTCTTTGATTCAGCTCCTCTGCCAATGCAGGTTTGCCCACACTCAGGACTGGCAGGAAGACCTCATCAGACCACACCGACCCACTTCCACGGTGAAAGAACCACAACTAAAATGTAACTATTGTGTAATTAATGATTGACTGATGTTTTGTACATTTCCTGCTCGGGGATATGAGGGTTTAAATTAGGAATTTCAAATTAGGGTTTTGAAAGTAGTAGCATGGATACTGTTGTTGAGTTAATATGATGTGTAAAGGCTGCAGTAAAGCAAACTGAAGCTTAACTCCCATTTCTATCTGTCTTTGGCAATGTAATAAAATCATTTAATAATCAAATGAGACAAACACTTGGTGACTCAGCGGTTACCATTTTAAAGGTGAGTACCTCCCACACCAGGATAATATCTACTAACTAGCAAGGAGATATCAGTGTTTATAGAGGAACTGATGGATATACCTACTCACATGTTATTGATTTTATGGCAAATGCTAAATAGTAACATTTTATTTGTCGTGAGTGATCTCCTAAGGTATGAGTGGTCATAATGCGATGTCATGTGACATATATGTACGGTTAAGCCTTCTTGTTCTGTTTGTTACAGCCACCAAGTTTTCTATATGAGCTATTAAAAGAATTATTTTACTAGGCGTTACTAACTTCTTTGACACTTGACTAGTGTGCTTTTAAACTGGAACCCGAAAAGAATTCTTAAAATCCGCTCCTTTATCATTCCTTCTGTCTCATAGACACATTAATAAAGGTGTCTCATACTCAACCCCTGTGCGGTATCTTTATGAGCTTAACTGGGTGTGATCTATAGAGCTAATCCAGTGATTTTTCAGTGATGTTGTCAGCATGACATAGAAGCAGAGAGAGGAGTAAAGAAGTGGGATGCAGCTGAGAAACGCTGTAAGTATGAGGTCTCTGAAGTGTGCATTTTAACAAGATAAAGAGATAGTTTTAAACTATTAAAGAAGATGTAGACAAATTCTTTCTACCGTACAAAACTTTAACATGAGAAAGCTAAATGCTGATGATTACCGGGCCATGAAGAGCCTGAAGTCAGAGTCTGACACAGACAGTTGGTTTTTATGAGAAGTTGGTTTAAGCAATAAGGCACGATTCAGTGACTTAACGTTGCCATCATAATCAACAACACTGCTAGGACACAATGTATATACTGGTAGCCATATTTGTGTTTTTCAGTTTATTATTTTTAAACATTTTTTTTTTTGTTATTTGTGTTCTTCATAATTATTATTATTTTTTATGTCCATGTTTGAGCTCTACCTGACCATCTCTCTAAACCTGCACTTAAACTCACTTGATTATCTCTTTAATAATTTACAAATTCTTCTGGAGCTGCTCCTGTCTAACACAAACTTGGCAACAGTAGTACTGACACTTAAGAAAATAAGCACCAACTCTCAGCACTCAGAGAAGGTGAAACCAGAGAACGTAGACACTGTGTACAGTTACATGTTTTCACTTTACACTTCTCACAAATTTTCACCCAACAGAAGTCCTACTCTACTTTATGCACACATGCCAGCTTTAAGCTGATACAGTGACCCAGCTAAATGAGCTCCCTTACAAGAGAATTTAAAACTTGGAATAAAGTCCACTCAGTCATTACATTTTTGATGTAGTTAAAATCGTTTTAAAAATGGGTGGATGGGAATTAGACTAGAATTAAAATCCTATGCAGCCTGATTTCAAATAATCAGAATCTCATTTTGACCCAAAGGGTTCTTGGTGACTCAAGGAAGTGAAGCAGTGCTGAGTTCTCTCAGGAATTAACTGTTGCATGGGTAAATGATTATTGTTATTTTTAATAAAAATAATCATGATAATATCTCCTGTGGTGGGCTGGCACCCTGCCCGGGGTTTGTTTCCTGCCTTGCGCCCTGTGTTGGCTGGGACTGGCTCCAGCAGACCCCCTTGACCCTGTAGTTAGGATATAGCGGGTTGGATAATGGATGGATGGATAATAATATCTCATTTATTGTCATGGTTTAGCCAGAGCTCCACCCCCCTTCTCTGTTTTCTGTACTGTCTGGAAAAGGGGAGATAAGGTTTGCAGAGAATTACCTGAAAGCAAAACATGTAAACAAGTCATATAAAGATCAAAACCAGAAAGACAAGCCACTCTTTAGCCAAACAAAGCTGAACACAAGAATCAAGTTAAAAAAATTGTTGAAAGAAGTCTTTGCTCAAAAGAGTTTATAGCGAAACGAATAGCGAGGAAAGTCTTTCAAATAGTTATCCACACGGATAGAGGCTGCATCTTAACTCTTTCATGTAACTGATACCTGATGTTAGGACCCTCATGGCCATGCCACTGACAACCAGCACTTTTATCATGACAATGAGAACATAAAATGTTGGCTCCTATGGAAAGAACCAAGTGGCATCGGAAACATCTATATATATAATTCACTAAGCCGGAAGACAAGTAGCCACCCATGGAAACATCCCGAGTCGAGGTCAGCAGCGCACCATCCCCACCATATACAGTGTTGACACTGCACTGCTTCCCCCTCCTGAGATGCTGGACGGTGGACCAGAATCTCCTCGAAGCCTTCCGAAAGTCGTTATGCATGGCCTCCCCAAACTCCTCCTATGCCCGAGTTTTTGCCTCAGCAACCACCGAAGCCGCATTCCGCTTGGCCTGCTGGTACCTATTAGCTGCCTCTAGAGTTCCACAGGACAAAAGAGACCGGTAGGACTCCTTCTTCAGCTTGACGGCATCCCTCACCGCCGGTGTCCACCAACGGGTTCGGGGATTGCCGCCACGACAGGCACCGACCACCTTACGGCCACAGCTCCAGTCGGCCGCCTCAACAATAGACAATCACTACTTCTCTATGGCAAACTTACATTGGCTTCACTTCAAGTTCAGCACGTTCAGTACCCTTTGGAACTGTTTGCCCTCCATGCCTCACCAACTACAAGGCAGATCATAAGCTGAACTAGTCTCTAGTCAGAATGACAAGAAATAATTAAAATGTTCCATGTACAATTTGGCTTGTAAGAGCTATACTAGAACCTTCCATTGACTATGCACTAATATATAGGCAAACATTTCAATATACATAACTATGTTTATATAAATATAAAAGACTTGTTCATATATTAAAATTACAGCTTATTGTTCTTAATGAACACAGATGTCATGCTATCAGCCCAAATCCTTGCCATAAGGCTTGAGAACTCTTAGCTATAAACTAATTCAGGTCAAACTGGTTACCCAAATGGAGTCAGAATGTGTGCATAGGCTTCTTCACATTAAAGATGCAGCTTTGAAATCGAAATCTTCTTTTCTTGCTGTTTTTGTGTCCCTGGATGCTCAAGACACATTTGAGCAGTTAAACTGAGTCTACCTAAGGGGCCATGAGGCCTATTTCAGTAGTAAAGTTCAGACACTTCATCACACTTGTTCAGTTGTCATGATAGTGAACTATAATATCAGCCACTGTTTCCAAAGGTGCTCCAGGCAAGTGTTCCCTCTTCCTCTTCTCTTATTTGTTCTATCCAAAGCCACTTTTTATATATAATGATGTTTTTATTCTTGAAAAATACCTTTTTGATTTTTTCCAATTTAGTGAATTTAATGCAGTTCAAGACTTCTCCGTTTATTGAATAAACTTGGTAGTAAACTTGGCCCCTGACAAAACCAAAGGTCTACATCAACCCCCTCAAGAATGCCAGGCTTTACACATATACAGTAATCCCTCCTCCATCGCGGGGGTTGCGTTCCAGAGCCACCCGCGAAATAAGAAAATCCGCGAAGTAGAAACCATATGTTTATATGGTTATTTTTATATTGTCATGCTTGGGTCACAGATTTGCGCAGAAACACAGGAGGTTGTAGAGATACAGGAACGTTATTCAAACACTGCAAACAAACATTTGTCTCTTTTTCAAAAGTTTAAACTGTGCTCCATGACAAGACAGAGATGACAGTTCTGTCTCACAATTAAAAGAATGCAAACATATCTTCCTCTTCAAAGGAGTGCGTGTCAGGAGCACAGAATGTCACATAGATAGAGAAAACAATCTCTAGCAAACAAATCAATAGGGCTGTTTGACTTTTAAGTATGCGAAGCACCGCGGCACAAAGCTGTTGAAGGCGGCAGCTCACACCCCCTCCGTCAGGAGCAGAGAGAGAGAGAGAGAGAGAAAAACAAACATGCAAAAATCAATACGTGCCCTTCGAACTTTTAAGTATGCGAAGCACTGTGCAGCATGTCGCTTCACTAAGCAGCTGCACAGAAGGTAGCAACGTGAAGATAATCTTTCAGCATTTTTAGACGAGCGTCCGTATCGTCTAGGTGTGCGAACAGCCCCCCTGCTCACACCCCCTACGTCAGGATCAGAGAAAGCGCAAGAGAGAGAAAGAGAAAAGTAAGCTGGGTAGCTTCTCAGCCATCTGACAATAGCGTCCCTTGTATGAAATCAACTGGGCAAACCAACTGAGGAAGCATGTACCAGAAATTAAAAGACCCATTGTCCTCAGAAATCCGCGAACCAGCAAAAAATCCGCGATATATATTTAAATATGCTTACATATAAAATCCGCGATAGAGTGAAGCCGCGAAAGGCGAAGCGCGATATAGCGAGGGATCACTGTACATTGTGGCAAGCACCTGGGGGTGGTAACCAGCCGGGACACCCAGAAGGACTGGAGGAGCGTTTACACCTCCTCCAGACCATGAGGGGGTGACCACCCTGGTGGCTTTGGGAACCACGGGAACAGAGCTTATAAGCTCAACCCTATAGGGGCCTGTGGTCACCACCAGGGGTGCCCCAATGCCTGAGGAGCCCTGGCCCTCAGCACTTCCGCCACACCCAGAAGTGCTGGGGGGAAGAAGACCAGGGACACCCGGAGTGCTTTCAGGTGCGCAGCCGGTATTTCCGTCATGCTGGGGAATGCCGGTGGAAGCTAATCGGGAGGCACCTGGAATACATCTGGGTGTGTATAAAAATGGGCTGCCTCCCTCCATTCGATGGCTTGAGTCGGTAGTGGAGAAAGACGGAGCTCGGGAGGAGAGGAAAGGAGGTGGCCTGAAGAAGGAAAAGGCATTGTAGAGGCCTGGACTTTGGGGGAGTTTTGGAGTTGTGTGGCACTTGTAAATATGGTGAATAAACATGTGTTGGGTGAACCATCGGTGTCCGCCTGTCTGTGTCCGGGCCAGCTTCCACAACATATATGGGATTTTTCATTTTTATGTCTTGGTCTTTGCAATTGTATTAATAATCCTAAGAACTAATTTTTGTCTAATTGTTGTGAATTCCTATTGCAATTCAGGAATATTTTAAAATGTTGTTAACCTTAAGTAATTTTTTTTTTTGTAATTCTCTAAGATTTTAAAGATCAGAGATGTGTCTATATATGTTGTTTTGCAATTTATAAACCGTGGACTAACTTTATTGTTACGTTTTTGTTTACCACACCGCCATTTTGGCTCCATCATAGGTGTAGCCACTTTTTGCTAATGTTACTGCTATGCACTCTGCAATTGTTGGAGGCAGAACCCTGGAAGTAGTGCTGGGTGACGTCACCAGTGGAATGCTTTAAAAGCCAATGCCATACATCTCTTGACATCTGAGATTGCAGAAATACTTAAATGTTGTTGCTAGTGATTTTGGTGTGAATTCGGTTACAAAATGATTCCTTTTCGGGTTTAGTGTTTTGCCTTTGGCAATCTTTTCTAACTTATATTCATCTCCTGGTTATCTCAATTAAGTTTAGGCTGCTCGGTTCTTTCTTAGTAGTACACTGACAGGAGGATAGGTATCCAAAGAAAATAAAAAGTTTTTGAAATGACTAGGAGATGGAAATCATGTTAGAAAGGTATGGTAATATCATAGTGAGGACAGTCCAAGAAACGAACCAAATTGAACATCAAAGCTAAATCAAAAAACTAAAGTCAAAGCCAAAGCAAAGTATAAACATTAAGACCTTCTTGAAAGAGCCAATATGCTTCCACTACACTGAAGAGAATTTGTAATGAAAAGGCAATGAATCTGACGTGTGAATGCTGAATGTGCACCCTGCCATCTTAAATACAGTGGGTGTCATGATGTAATGCATCACAAAATCGCCTGACCATGAGACCGGCAAGTGATGTCATCGCAACCGATGTTATAGCCATGTAAATAAGCCAAGATAGATTGATTGATTGATAGATTGATTTTGGTGCACCAAAAGTCAGCCATTAGTTCCTTGGTTTTGCTGATGTTAATTTGCAGACAAGTATTTTTGCACCATAAAACAAAGTCCTTCACTTGACTCCTATACTCTTTTTTTATGCCCCTTGTAAATACACCCATTAGTGTATAACAAAAATATGAAAGATAAAAAAGAAAGACTAATCACATTTGATTAAAAATTATTCCAGACATTGAATAACTCGGATTCATAAAACAATCTTCTCTGTCCTTCTAAGCTTAGGTCACTGCCTTTAAAATGAATATTGCTGAACATTTCAATAACATAAACTGCACAATCCCCTCCACCCTTTATATTTCTGCTGCTTCAGCATGAAAATTTTAATCTCAGAATATGAAATATTAAGATGCTGTGCATGAAGTATTACATTCTTATCAAGATAATGCAGAGGTTTCTCTCTCTGATGTACAGTTTTACATGTGGGCTTATTTTTTCATCTGGGAAAGCTTCCAAGTAGATTTCTTTTGATTCTCTGCTGAAAGTTATGTTGCAATTCCTCATAATTTAAAACAGACACTTTTGTCAAATGTAACACTTAGAGCTGTATGGTGCACCTCGGCAAATAGACTTGTGTGTCATTCAGAAATGGTGCTGGGCAGAAACAACCTAGAACTGATTTTACCTTTGCACTCAAAACAGGCAGTATTTTACTCATTGTATCAGAGAGGAAAGGCAGAAGGGAGGAAACTAAGGGGATTGAAATTGGAAACTTAAATTAATTGAGAAAATAGTCAAGGACTATTTGGGGGCTTACAAGGCAGGGGTAGAGAAGATCAAGACATCAGACTTGCAAGTTCCCCTGTGTTATTGGAACACCCATCCAACCCGCTATATCCTAACTACAGGGTCACAGGGGTCTGCTGGAGCCAATCCCAGAGACAAGGCAGGAAACAAACCCTGGACAGGGCGACAGCCCAACTCAGGGTGCGTACACACACAAGCACACACTCGGGACAATTTAGAATCGCCAATGCACCTAACCTGCATGTCTTTGGACTGTGGGAGGAAACCGGAGTACCCGGAGGAAACCCCCACAGACACAGGGAGAACATGCAAACTCCACACAGGGAGGACCTGGGAAGCGAACTCCTAACACTCTTTCTATAAATACACTTTGAATGGTTACTTTAACACTATAAGAGTTCATTTAACAGTCGCCAAATTAAAGGAAAGGGCAAAAATATTTCAAAGCAGAGGGTAAGAAGTTGTGAAAAATGAAAAATGCTCAATTTTCCTTTGAAAATAAGAAAATGAGATGGACTGATTAAAAGATAGAAAAGACATCTTCAAAAGTGACCATTTAAAATTCTTAAGATTGTAAAAATACACATTGTATACATAGAAATTGCAGAAAAATAAGATAATGGAAGAATTCAGTATTGTTGGTACGGAAAGCAATGTATACAATTGTACAAAAAGTTAGACACAGTGAAAGCAGCAGGTAAAAATGGCAAAACAAAAGAAAGACCATGAGGAGAATTTTTTTGAAAATAGTTTTTGGAAATCATTAAGAGGGATTTGATGTGTATTAAGTAACTCTAGAGGGATAATAAAAAATACATTCTCAGATGAAATAAAATTGGAGACTGGTGACGTTTTAAAATCCTAGTAGAATGCTGGTCAACACAGAAGCAAAGTGACTGGAAGAAAAGTGGCAGAAAACTTTTCAAGATATGTACTGTAACAGACTAAAAACAAGATCTAGGCATAGAAAAAGCAATTAATAAGATACCTCATGACTACATCAGAACATGATGAAAATTGCATGTTTCAAATAAGTTCATTGTTTCCATTTAAGGTTATACTAAAAGTTCCATAATATCTAAATACTGGACGCAAAGACCAATCAAATGTGTAAGGCAGGGGGTGTCAGCTAGTGTATTTTTGTGTGTTGTGGTTAACTTTTAGAAAATAAAATATTAAATAATGAAGGAATCAAATTGTTAACAGTTATAGAAACTATTAGCTAACAGTTCAAGGCGTTATTATATGGGGGCATGTCATGCTCATGAGCAGGGAATGTAAAAGTGTGGTATAAAAAGTGAAATGAAAAGACATTTTATGTAAGACATTATGGTCAAAGGTAAGTATGATAGTATGAGCATGGATGAGCATGGATGAGCATGAAAAAGTAGAAAAGTAGGCTCCAGTGTGGAAATAAAAGTACAAAAAGTAAAGAGGTAGAAGAAGAAATGAGGAATTCAATTTTTGTATTGAAGTACTTGGGAAAACATTACCAATTAAAGAAATGGAAACACTCATGAAGTTTTAAGTTTCTATGCACAGATAACCAGTAAGTGTGTGACATTGACCCCTAAACCCTCAATGCAGTGATGTCACAGGTTGTGACCTCCGTGTGTCCTGCATAGCTGCATGCCTAGCAACGGTACACAAACTAAGCAGAAATTGGTAGCATCCATTAAAAGCAAAATGGTATCATGATAAAACATGAAACAGTTTAACAATTTTATTGATTTGCTTTGAGCAGAAAATAAATCCTAAATCCAGATTCTTCATATTTCAAAGCCCTTAAAGACACAAAAAGAAGATAAAATACAAGCAAAATTAATTCATAAACAAATAAAGAAAAAAATAATCATGTCAGAGAAATAATTTCTAGTATATTGTGAAATCTGATTTAAAGTGAAAATCAAAGTATTAGAAGTGTTTAAAAATACTGTACAATAATGAGAAAGAGGCAGAAAGGAGAAGTAGGATTTCTAAATCTATATAAACTGGTACTGAGGAATATTAATAGAGACAGCATGACTGGTTTAAACTTGATAAATGGTATAAACCACCAATAGATATATATTTGAGCATTAAAAGTCAAAGTCCCTACAGAGCAGTCAATGCAAGAGCAGTGTTTGGGAGTGGCAAGTGGGCAACCTGCTTTTGAGGTCCGTGTGTCCCGTTCGAGTGGATTTATCAAGTTATATTCTCCAGTATATATATATATTTGAGATGCTTCTAAGAGGAACCCTTTTAAAATCACTCTTCAAGGTCAAATTCCACACATGTACGTCTTTGAAAACATTCCATAGTCCACCTTCATCGCCTGAAAATGGTCGCCTGTATAATCCCTTCCTAAAATAGGTATAGCCCATTAGTCGCAGGGTTGGCATCTCCAATCTATAGAAAAAGACATTGCATCCAGAACTGAACAAGTCCCTGAACCTGGAAACCAGCAAGATATTTAATGATGATCCCTCTACGTTAATTTCACACTTCCTGTTGAAACACTGAAACTCACATTTTATTTGTAGGCCATAAACATGTCCGAATATTAATGCAAAAAACCATGTATCGCTAATGATAACTGGCTGAATTTGACATCAATGTGAGTTATGACTACAACTTCCTGCTTATCGAGACTCAGCGTATACTTGCAATTTGGGCACTTTTATAGAAGAGGCCCTGCTAATTTCTGCATGACACCGCATCACATTTTGCATCTGTTGTGGTATTGTCATGAATTATGAATTGCACTTTTTTAATAGATTATATCGTTATATTTTTGCAAAAATTTAGCTGAATACTGTAGTGAGAAAATCTGGTGTATTTTAACATTATTTTTATTAATTCATGTGCAAATTTATACAGCCCACATATACCGGTAAGAGCGTTTGACGTAACCGGTCTGGCATGGGATTGGTCAGTCCTAGGTCCCGTACATCCCTAAGGCCGTCTATGAATCAGTGGGTCTGCACCTGAAAATATGGAGACACTGGTGAAATGCTATGCTCCTTCTCACCTCCTCAGGTTTGCTAGGGAACCTCTACATGGCATTAAGTCTCAATCCAGACTCTTTTCCTATGTAGTTCGTAGTTGGTGAAACGAGCTGCCCACCTCCATCCGTACTGCTGACTCCCTCAATGTATTTAAGAAGTGATTGAAGACCCATCTGTTCTGTGAATATCTGTCAAATTGATGAAGAAAATATACTCTTGGTTAATTTGTTTAAGTTTAATTGCTTTAGTGATTGTAATTGAGGATTGTAAATGTATTAGTTATTACATGTTTTCACTTATAGCAATCAACTTTTGTTACCTGTCCTATTACACTTGCTGAAAAAACAGGCCCTAGCCTAATGTTACTCCATTGTTTATCTCTTTTGTAAGTTGCTTTGGATAAAAGCACCTGCTAAGCAAATAAATGTAAATGTAACAACCAGCTCTGTAAATAAAAAAATGTATAAATAATAAAACAAAAAATGTATATTAGATGACAAAAAAAGATATGTTTGTGTTGTGAAGCCTGTGTCCATTAAACTCAAAAAAGGCTTCAAAAGGTAGGCCTTAAAACTCTAATAAGGCCTAGCAACACAAACTAGGCCTAGCCCTGAATCTCAAATTCAGGCATGTGGCCTACACACCTAAACAAAGTCCAGCCTATATAACTTAAAAGGGAGAGGGGAACTATAAAAATTCACAGCCCAAAAGAACAAAAACATCTTTATAATACTAAAATCTATTACAATAGGATATCCAAAAACAAAGCAAGAAGTGACATTAAAATGTTTATTAAGCTTCCAAAGTGTTACATTTAAGAGGCAATCCTGAAACAAGCAATAACTAAAAATCAAAAGACAAACTCATGAACCAAAGACAGACCACAAATTCAATAGCTTGAGAATCCAAAGAGCTTAGTGCTGAGGCATCTCAGGTCTTTCATTGAGTATGTCAAGGAAAGTCCCACAGCTACAATTTCAGTTGCTCTACCCCTTGGGTTCAATATACAAAGGTAGGCAAAATAATATAACAGTTACATAACAGTACCACCAGAGTTCAAAAATCAAAACATATAATATGAAAAGAGCAGTATTTAACATACCATTATCATAGAAAAATATTCACTGGAAAAACAGAGACCATGTTAGTCTAGTAGGATTTTCACTGATACTATTACTACGACAATGCAATACTACATACTGTATAACGTAGTTTCATTTAAAAAATGTCCGGTATGATATTAGACAAAGTAATTGTAAAGTAAGAAAAATACATTTACTCTTAAAAATAATGGTTCTTAAATGGCATTTTATGGTGCTTTACTGGGTTGTATGGTTTTTTGTAGAACCATTCCTTAACAAAGGACCATTTCATTCTAGGAAGGGTTCTTTGCATTGGTTGGTTGGTTCTTTGGTAGGAAGTTGGTTCTTTGAAATTTGAAAAACTACCTAATATGTAGAAAAAAACTGAAATCTGTAATGTTTTATAGGCTGCCTAGCTTAGGACACTGACAGATTAAAACTTGGAAATAGCCTGTGTGATTTTAAAATTATAAACCCATTTGGGATTTCACAATTTTGTTGTCTACTGTTCATGGTTATTTATAGAGCCTGTCATGGATCTAAATAAATAAAGGTTCTTTCTGAAACCTTCATGCGGATGGGTCTTTTGGGAACCAAAAATGGTTCCCCTGTGGCATCACTCTGAAAAACCACTCTGGCACCTCTATTGTTAAGAGTGTAGGACAATTCAGGATAAAACCTTCACCATTACAACCCAAGCAATTTATTATAGAAAACAGACAAAATGCCCAACATGCCCCTAAATAACTGAGAATAAAATGCAATCAATGGGACATTTGTTTTGAGAATGTAAGGTGGAAAAATTCTGGAGACAAGTGTTTGCTAAGTGGGGATTTTTTAAAGAGTAGGGACTTGTAGATGTATGGAACTGAGAAAACACAAATGACCAGAATTTGGAAAAATATTACAGTATGTCAGTAAAAGATACCTAGTGTTGGGCTGTGAATAAATTAGCACTGAACAAGAAAAACATATTAACTGAAAATATGTGAGAAAGGAGTGTTAACAAAATCCAAGATTGTGCAGCAAAAGTAAAGAAACACATGTATGAAAGAATGGTAAGAAAATGGTGGCAAGCAGCTGCTTTTGTGGGGACCATAAAACAAAGTACCAAGAATACCAGACAGGTGCGGATCAGGGCCAATATGTTAGACTAATCTAAAGACAGTAAAGGAAGCTGTAAGAATAGGAAAGGGGTGGTGATATTCATTATTAACAATAACTAACACAGCAGGATTAACAAAGAGGATTCACGAATAATAAGCAAACATTTTAGAAAGAAAGGTAAATTAACTGAAAGAAAAGACAGAGAATAAAAAAGAAATATGAAACACAATCCAGTGGTGAGACGCATATAAATCAATGGCAAACTATACATACATTTTGTTTGGTTTACTATTATTTTTATTGTTTCTTAATTTGAAATGAGGACAGTAAGGAAAACAAAGGGGGGCCATAGAATTTAGACAAAATAAAGTCTCATCCTTAGGTTTTGTTTCCATATAGTGCAGCTCACAACATAAAGTTTCCTTTACATCCTCGCCTAAATCTACTGCTGCCTCATTGCACCTTTTCCTATGTTAATTAATGTGAGAGTCCAGTTTAAATACAATGTAAAGACTAAACACTTGGTGCTCCTAGAAATGAACAATGCATTTGGAGAAGACTCAAATATCTTAATAATGTTATATACAGAGGCACGACGTACTGATACGTAAAGAATCATTCCAAATTCCAAAACAGCATCTGCGCTCTGTCAGATCTGCGTGACTACACTGGAAGAAAGCTTAAAGTTGACATTTTCACCATGTATAAAATACAACTAACTCGTATTTACTGCATATCTTATTTACTTTCAACATATCATATGATGTTCATTGGCAAATAAAGTCACTTGATTGAGAAAGCAAGTGGAGACAGAATTTTAGTACATCCTGAATCTGCCGTTTTTTTTTTAACTATTTCAACTATTTCAACTGTTTTAAGTTTTTTATAATTGTGTCTTTTATTTATTTATTTATTTATTTATTTATTTATTTATTTATTTATTGTTGTTTGGTGTCCTTGAGCTCCCTGAAAGGCGCCTTGTATAAATAAAATGTATTATTATTATTATAACTAGTGAAGTTGTTTATTGGCACTTCAGAATGAAGATTCAAAAACACAGAAACGATGTTAACAGTAATTTTTGACTACCTTAATTTTCATCATGCTTTCATATCATCTACCCAGCCCTCATGTTAAGAACCACTGATTTAAAGGCACCATAGTCTTCAACAGAATTTGCATTTTAAATATCAGTTTAAGCAGCTCTTCAGCATAAAAAATGGACTATGAGCTAAGTCACATCACTCATTACTGAAACATCCGTCTTAACAACTTCTCAAGGGATTGCATGTGAAGTATTTCACAACCATGCTCGAGTCTCCAAAGCATTATGGCATCCACAATCAGGGATCTCCAAAGGTAAGGATAAAAAAATCACACAATATAAATAAAGTGAACCTGAGGACCCATAGTTACTTTAAGATTCTATCTAATATGCCTGAGATTGCAATAAGGAATACCCTTCAAATAGAGCTACATTCATTACATTCTACTTAAGGTGAAATTACACTATATGCTCCATGCATATGTAATGGCTTGCGAATCAGAAACATGAATGTGTAAGTACATAATGTAATTACGACGCCAACAGATGTTCCAGTCTAATTCCTTTAGAAGTGTACAATTAATTGAACCCCATCAAGAAAAATGTATTGTGCAGCTTGCTCAGGTATGTGCTTCCGTAAGTACGCAATCATTTATCACTTTAAAATTCGCAGCAACTTTCTGAAGTTTAGCAGACACAAAACTCTCAAAGGATATTAAGTTCTGTGCCTCCAGCAGTGGCTTTGCCAGCTTTTTCCCTAATTAATAGGATTTTTCATGTTGTTGTCTGTCTGTTGACACTGCATTTTGGCGGACTCTTTTCAGTGGTGTAGAAGTAAACTAAAGGGCAATAAGACAATGTCTGCTCTCATCTGCTGTAGCATTACTATGTTAGTTCAATGCATTTTTTCCTAACAAAGGTCTTATCTGCAGCCAAGCTTAAAAATGAATAGAATACACAGTGCTGGAGCTCCTCAGACTCGGCTAAGCATACAATATGAACTGAATAACTGAATTACTTTTAAGTTCCATCCAGTTTTAACCACTGCTTTACAATTAGATCACGCAATGTGTTCTTCATTTTCATTTCTTAACATTTGTTTTCAATTTGTTACTGTTTCTTGATCAGCTTTTCTAATGCATGACAATTATGTAATAATTTACAATGACTTCCTTGATTTGTTTCTTTTCTTTTTTTTTTCTTTGAACACTCAAGAAGTCTGGTTTCATTTTACTAATTGTTCACAGATCACACTAAAACCTAGTTTATAAAATTTCAGGGAGTGAGGCCAAAATGATGAACATGGCTGCTGCAGAAGCTTGGAGGGCTTTGCTTGTGTCTATAAAGCAGTGAATCCGTTGTATTTGAGGAAAGTCCATTGCTCAAGACCTCTTAGGAATTTAAGTTTAATTTTAATGTAAATGATCACATCCAGGCCTCACTGTTAAACCATCTGTAGTCTCTACATTCTCTTGGAATGTATACTGATCAAAGTACATGTTTTGTGTGCCTTCAGTCATTGTCCAATCTTCTTTATCCTTAAGGCCAAGCTGACATCAACATCAACAAGAACAAGGCACATCTCTCCCAAACGATTTGCCAATCCATTGCAGAGTGTGTGCCTACCCACAGAAGAAGAACAAATCATTAGGGCTACCCAAAATAACATAATATTCTCAAAATATTATTATATTGTCCTGCTTCACTGACAGACTGAGGAGATTGTTCCTCCCCCAAACTACGCAACTTTTCAATTCCACCCGGGAGGGTAAACGTTAACATTATTCAAAGTTATTGTCTGTTTTTACCTACATTTTTATTACTCTTTAATTTAATACTAGCCAACCTGCGGCGTAGCAAACGGCGCATAATTATGTATTGATGGGTGAACACTTCCTGAACGACACAGTTGTCCAAATGGTGTGGGTTTGTGGATACCACTGTGAGTGAATGAAAAGATAGACCTCTGGAGAGAGCAACATATAATTGTCCGTGACTGAAAGCGGGATCGTCTGTGACGAAGAAGGCCACGCTGGTGAAAGTTACTTCGTTGGTAGGGATAAGTGTCAGTACTTGTAGATGAAGGTGTAGCGAGTCTTCTTTATTGACGCTTAATATAGCTTGCGGACTGAGATGTTCCGGAGTCACAGTTGAGAAACACTTTTTTAATGTCTTTTAAGCACAGGGGAAAAAATGAACATGTGAAACATCTGTAATGTAATAAGCCACCAAGAAAAGTAACATTGCAACAATGCTATCTATGACCCGATCGCTGTAAACAGAAGTGAAAACAAAATTGAGCCCGGTGCACCGGTCGTGCAACTGTCGTCTGTGCAACTCTGAGCCACGTTGTCCTTTCATTGTTCTTTGCAGTTCCGGCTGCTTTTCTATATATAATCCACCAAGTTACCCGACCATGGTAGTAGCGATGGGGGGGGGGGGGGGTTAGGTTAGGGTGCGTACACAGGGCAGGGACATATTCAGAGGGAGCGTATGACCTGCACTTACTGGGTATTCCTCATTCGTGGGGAACAATTGCAAGCCCCAGTGCCCATTACGAATGGGGTTCAACGGCTTACCCACACCTGTTGGCGCCAGGTAGACACACGTTGATCCATTCAGTGTAGCGCACATGTAGTACCGGACATCATATACCTGTTAATGCTCAATCTCATGTGGCTGAAAGCCACTTGTCCCTCTAAGAAGTTGGACGCCTACCACTTGGCGATCGCGTAACTATTAACCAGGAGGGAGTCTCATTCGTTTTCGGAATTAACCAGACTAATCGCTCCACCAACTATGTACGGCCATGCAACACCACGCACAGAATCGAGAAAGAGCTATCAATCTGTCAATCCTTTCCATGTCCGGGCAGGGTGAGGTTTCCCGTGTTGAGTCAAATTAAGCAAGATTTGTGTGTGGCGAGTTGTTGCGTCCGGGCACATGAGCAGGTACTGTGAATGCCTTGAGAGCGTGGGTGGACGCGTGCCGGGGAAAAATGAGTATCTATATATCTTCTTAGATATAGACAGCGTCTGATAGTTGTGATGGTTTTACACTCCAGTACATTGCGGTGAACGCTGGTAACAGTCAGGCAGGCAGGCGTATTAGAGTTGGTGCTCTTAGAGTTGGTGGGCGTGTCTCCCTAACGATTCGAGTTCTTGGGCGGTGCTCTGTCGTTTGTATCCAACGGTCGGACGACTTGGTGGATTATATATGGAAATCCAGCCGAAATCGAAAAGAATAATGAAAAGTCAACGTGGCTCAGTGGTGCATGTGTACTGTAGCAGAGATGAAAGTGAGTTGTTCCGTCCGGGCACATGAGCAGGCACCGTGAATGCCTTGAGAGCATGGGTAGATGCGTACTCGAGTTGGTGAGCGTGAGTTGGTGGGCTGGGCTTTGTGAGTTGACTGACATGGCTATTTTTTGCGTATCCCATGGTTGTCTTCCGGCAGTGTGAATGCCTCGAGAGACAGGGCATCCTTGTTTGATGAGTTGTTGCAATGTGTGAGTTAAAAGCTGTGATGGTTTTACACGCTGGTAACGGGCGGGCGGGCAGGCAGGCGTTCTCATCCAATGGTCTTCGAGTTGGTGGGCGTGGCTCTGTGAGTTGTCGGCGTATCCCATCGTCTTAGCGTTGGCGGGCTAAGAGTGGTTTATTTATCATGCGTATCCTATGTTTTACACGCTGACATGCCTCTTCTTAGATGGTCCTGCCGCGTCCACCCTCGTTCTCGAAGCATACACACCGCCTGGTCATGGGCAGGGAAACATTTTCTGTGTTCCTGCAGGACCATCTAAGAATACGCATGTTTGTCGCGGATGCGAATTGCTGTATGTAGTGTGTAAAACAGTTTGTGATGGTGCACGCTGTCGTGCGTCGTAACCGAAAAGTCAATGTGGCTCAGAGGTGCATGTGTACTCTAGCACAGATGAACATAAATGACGCCGTTTTTTTCGAGTCACCACGTCTGAGTTGGTGGGTGTGGCTCTGCGAGTTGTCGTATCCAATGGTCTTAGAGTTGGTGGGCGTGGCTCCTTCCTGCGTGCGCCATGGGTGTCTTACTTGTCGGCGGTTAGTGAATTATATATATAGATTGTTTTTTGTATAAGTATGCTGCTGCTGGAGTATGTGAATTTCCCCTTGGGATTAATAAAATATTTATCTATCTATCTATCTATCTATCTATCTATCTATCTATCTATCTATCTATCTATCTATCTATCTATCTATCTATCTATCTATCTATCTATCTATCTATCTATCTATCTATCTATCTATCTATCTATCTATCTATCTAAAATTGCTAAATCCAGTTCAGGGTAGTAGAAAGCCAGAACCAATACTGGTCACACTGGGAGGGAAGCTGGAACCAACCCTCATCAGTCCCAAAGCTACTTACAGTTTTCCCAATTAGCCTAATAATGTGAAACACCAATTTATACTCTTGACTCCATTATACACAATGGGTGATTTGTGATTGAATGGACTATGTCATACAATATGTAGTATTATACTGTATAGTCGTAGTAGTAGTATTGTATATTATACTAGCTACATTACCTTTTGGTGGCAGATAATAGAATAAATTGAAAAATATTTAATATTTGATAACTCTTGCCTTATGTGTACCCTCAGTGTTCCTCCTACACCTTTCTTCGGTATTCTTGTGTGTCTCAGCCTCTCTTCTCCGGTATTTCCTCCATCAATAATGCTCCCGTAAAACCAACTTCTCAGAGCCATTTCAATGCACCTTGCTCACCTCCTATCTGCCTTTTGACTACCACCAATACCCACTGTGAAAACGTCATTCATAGTTTTGAGACGACTCTCAGCGTTCCTCCTACTCCTTTATTCAGTATGTTTGTGTGTGTTAATCTCTCTTGCCTGGCTCTTCCTGTCTCAATTGCATTTGATTGAGCAACTTAAGCAAAACTGACCAATGAGACCACAGCCAAACTGACATTTCAGATTGCTTGTTGGGACTGGACACATACACACACACACACACACACATACACACACACAAACAGTAGAGTTTTATTCGATAATAGAAAATATTGTATGTGTAGTACTAACTCTGCTACGCTGGAAATTTCCTGAGAGAATTCTCCTCTCTTTGGTTATTGTGCTCTTGGTTAATCAGATGTATCACAATTACTATGTAACTAAGTACTTTCCTGTTAATGTTATTTGTTATTATTATTTTTTTTTTTACCTGATATTTTTAGTTAAATGGAGCTCTTTACTCTTGAACATGCTACATACAATTACTTGTTAGTAAAACATTTGTAGTGTAGGTCAATTCCTGCTTTTCCTGACTTTGGCTTTTGTTGACGGCAATTGGTGAACACAATTTTACTGGAAACTATATTTTTTTTAATTGAAACAGGTAATTAGTGGGAATAGTATGAATTCTGGTTATAAATATAATTTCACCCTGTGACTGACAGCTTCAGTCCTATTTGTATCTAATGCTTTGATCTGTAATCGTGCACTGTTACAAAGTTTTGAATAGTTTAGATTGAAAGCAGTATACAGTATACATAAATACAGCATTGATGTTTACAAGATGCACATTTACGTGGCACATTGAATGAACTGAATGTTTTAAACACTGCACAGATAAAAAAAAATGTACATGTTGAATTATGTACAATAGCCACCTCTTCTGTGTTCTGTCTGTGGGGGACCCCTTTACTGAGCTGCACAACCATTTAAACTTGGCTGTTGCTCCCAGCTTTGTTGTCCTCATGGCCTGAAGTGGGAAAGTACACCGTACTGGCACTCTGCTGCTTCTGCTTTGTGAACCAGAGTGTAGTGGAACATCGACATGTGACCTTTAAGTGGACATCCCAATAATCCACAATATGGCATGTATTTCACCACTATGGGACTTGTTGTCACCCACTCCATTGTTCAAAGTATTTGTTAATATGCATGCTCAACAATCCACAGAGGACAACCCCCACCCCTTTGAATTTGTATGTACTTTATACTGCAATATGAGTCGGAAGAAGAAGCTTACAGCATACGGCGTACTGTGTGTACTCATTTACACAACTTGCTAAGTATGGTGCGATTGACAGATGGAATGAAGGCTGTTCCCTGTCTCAGTAAGGAGGTTGGCACAGCATGCCAGTATCAATGGACTGGCACCCGAGTGGATTTGGAGAGACGACCCTTATCTTGCTAAGTGGCCAGTATTATAAAAGGATTTGGGGAGACAGCTCTTCAAGACTGTATGCTCATCCAATCCAATACACAAGGTGGCCTTGCTCTTGGACTAATCCATCCATGCACTTGCCTGCAGAATATACTGGGAACAGTAATCCTGTTGGGCAACATCTCCTGGGTTCCATGGGTCCTGCCAGGGTGAGTTGCAGGGGATCTCTTTTCACCATTGAGAACTAAAAAGGACATGGTGTTGCAGAGTAGCCCACTCACTACAACATTATTACTGACAAATATAGACAAATAAAAAAACGTGGGTTGGCTAATTTTCTTTTTTATGCAACATTACTAAATTTCAATGAAAAAGAAAATAGTGTTTCTGTTAATAAGAGACGTGTAAGTGAATGAGCCAGTCAGTAAACTGTCCTATGAATTTAATGTGATTGGTGCATTGACAAATCTGGAAAAAAATAAGATCTAACTTCATGCTCATAGTGTATGCTTTAGTTCAATGAAAATTATTTATTACTAATCCTGCACCAATACCGCAGTATAAAGTATTGCCAAACAAAGTATTGGCAAAAAAGTTAGTAATGAAAAGCAATAAATACACAACAATATTAAATTAAAAGTAAACTTCAGATATCAACATGCAGCATTTACCTCACAGAACAAGAAACAACTACACAATGCATACAACTAAACTACAAAATCTTTGAATCAGTAGCTTATTGCTACTGCAGGAATTTTTCAAAATGGGTTTAGGTCACAAGTCAAGTGGATAGCTGCATGGGAATGTAGTTTAATGGGTTTTTATGTCTAATTTTTATAATTATTGTGTTCACATTTTTTTATTTATTTTTTTATGTATTTTTTAAGTGGCTTGTATAATTTTAATGTATTGTTGTTTGTTATTTGTTTTTCACTGTATGCATTTTTTTCTCATGGGACTTGCACTTTTTTGGTGCAGGATGCAATGCATTGCTGGAGAACATGTTGTGAGCAAACATTGTGCATGACGTTGGCATGGCTCTGCTACAAAAACTGTTTGTACACCAAAAGGAAGTATCCAAACTTTAAAATTCAACAATTTAAAGAAACAGCTTTGCAAAATGAATTATGAACAATATTAGTTGTGACATTTGTTTCATTACAGCTTCTGCTTTAACTTGGCCAGTTTGCATTTGATGGTAATCTTTTTAATGCACTCTGCTTATGTTTTAATAACCAATTTTTTAATATCTGTCATCAACTAATCTATTTTCTGTTACTCTTTAAACCACTGTCGATTGTATGTTATTGTTTTAGACAGGGGTTGTTCTCTGGCTTATGCTTACTTTTTACTGTTATTTCTGTTGTTTTTGAATTGTCATTGCTCATGTATTTTTGTTAATATTGTTAAGTTTATTATACATTAGTTGGCATTTATGTTGCCCGTATTCCTTGTTTTCTGTGGATGGAACCTTAAGAGGCGGGGCCACCATGAGTCACTGCTGAGGGTCTGCAATCAGCCTTTATCGTTCAGACTGCTAAGTCTGTCTTGGAGAGACTTATTTTGATTGTTGGGGAGTGTGCTTCATCTTGTGAGTATTGTTTTCTTTGCCTTGTTCTTGTTTAATGATTTTTTTGACTCTGCAATTTTAGATATGTTTTGCCTTAAGTTGCCTTTCAAGACATTCCCTTTTTGCCTATTTTTTAAATTTTCTCTTGTTTTTCTTTCATTTCTGATCATTACATTAAAATTCTTTAAATATAATAATGTTGTTTTGCCTTGTCAAGCCAGAGGTTTTACAGTCTCCCCATCCCTTGAAGGGCATTTTTGTGTATTTTGAACATTTAAAGTTTATTTCTGAACTGCTATGCCTCAACCCCATTTTGGGCCTTTGGAGGCCTTGAAGTTTGCTGTTGTGATGTATCTCACAAAGTGGCCAAAGTGGTGAGAGGCCTTCAAAAACAGCCAAGGAAGCAGTGCTGTATCATGTCATGAGAAAGAGTGTTCATAATTACCAAATCCCAAAAACCGTGGCAAAAGCCTCACTAGAGGGAAGATCCATCAACCTTGAAGCAAAAGTGTCAAATAAATCATCTTTATAAATAAAAATGTTTGCTTTACAAAACAAACAAACAAGGAAGCTCTGAAGAGTTCTAAAGATGGAGTTGCTGTAACACAATAGGCTATCCAATGATGAACAAGTTCCACAAAGCACTAATCTAAGTAGAAGCTGAGAAGCAGAGCAAGAGGTCAAAAATCCAGAGAATCAAAAATAAACACAATAATAATCACAAGAGATCTCACCAACACCACCAAGTGCACTCAATGAACTGCAAGGGACAGTTTGTTTTCTCAGTCTTTATAGGGTTGAGGGAAGTCCCTTAACAGAGATGGACAGTTGGCCCCACCTCTTGGGGAACCATCCACCAATTACATAGAACATAATAGACCAAGCATAGACACACAAAAATGAAATGATGCACAAAACTAAAAAAACAGAATAGTGCAGAAAATTAATATAAATAACAAAAGAAACAAATAAATTAAACATGAGCAAAAATGACAAAAGAAAGAATACCATGGCTGAAACATAACAGCCTAATTCCCACCAACCTGCCCAGACGAGGTGCGCCAGAAGGTAGCCTAGCGTCCAGTGGAGTGGTTAGCTTCAGCCTATACTGAGCAGAAGTGTACTTCAAAATAAAATTTAAAAAATATATTCTAAAATGCCCCAAAATACACTCAAAATGCCCTACTAAGGAGGGAAACACTGTCAAGCCCTGGGCAAGACAGAAAAATATCTCTATTATAAAAAGAAATCCTGTCCCCTGTCCTGATAGTCTACGATACGTGATCTTCTCGAAAGATAATTTAAAGACCCGCGAGACGAAAGAGACCTTCCACGGTGTGTCTCATGGGAACATAGAACGAGAGTCTTGCAAGACACACCCTACATACAAGCAACATCAAAAAGGCAGTCATGCAGCACACACGGCTCCAGGGCTCTCAGTGCATATAAAGTGTATAAGGTCAATACTGTAGAAATGAATAGGGTTGAAATGAAATGAATAGGGTAGAAATAAAACGTCGACGATTAAACGAAGAAGAAAGAAAAGCACGGAGAACAGAGACCCAAAGGCGATGGAGAGAAAAAAATGTTAAAAAGAAAAACAGTAATCTAGGTGCAAATTTAGAAAATAAGGAACGTGATTATCAGCCCGGAACAAGTGAAATGGGAAAAAAAGCACGTCCAATCGGGCGTGGAGAAAAGAGACTCAAATGCGTTGGACAGAAAAAAGAGCAAAAAAGAATAATCGAGGTTCAAATTCAGAAAATAAGGAAAGTAATTATCAGCCCGGAACAAGTGGAATTGAAAAAAGCACGTCCAATCCGGCTCAGAATTAAAAGACAATGAGTAAAAGAAAATGGAACTTCATAAAGTCGTTTACAAACGTTGACGCGAAACACATGCAGAGCAGGTTAGAGACTATGAAACCAGGGAAATTAGAAAGGCTCAAAAAAAACCAAAAAAACGGCGCTATACACATGTGGAGAAAGCTGCGACAGCTGCTACCCCAACCGAACGCGAGCAGCGTTATACATCCTGCAAGAAAGAATTCAGCCACGCCTGCGGCCAGAAATAAAAGACAGGCATTGCTTTTACAACATCACGTGAGACCAGGCAGTGAGCCATCATTTAAAACAAGTCAACAGACCTCTATGCTAGCAGTTGTTGGATTGCTTTTGGCAGGCAAGCATCGTGTGCTCCGAGCTCTTAAAACAACGACATGCGACAGGCAGAAGAGGCAGCTAGCAAGCAGCAAAAAGACAGTAAATGATCCACAGGCATATCCTTAGCGTACGTTGAGCCGCAACACCCTTCACAACACGAGCAGTATTATACGTCCGGGAAGAAAGAGATGTAACCACGTGCGAAGCAGGAAATAAAGAAACAAGTATTGTTTTTACAAAAGTTTTTAAAGTAAAAGTGAAAATATTGCATATGTAACAATTCACAAGAAAATAACAATCTCTTTAAATTGTAGGTTGCCTGCCTAAAGTAAAGTCATCCCTGATGAATGGGGACGTGGGAATGAGGGGTCCTTTCATCGGATTAGCGCTATTTCAGATGTGGAAAGGCAAAATGAGGGAGGCAGCTTGATGAATGAGGTCTCCAGGACTTAAAACAAATCCAAATCATATTATGTGATATCATCTAATGTGAAATTCTACTCCGTAGGCCTACTTCTAGAATTTTTATTTTTATACTGTATTGAGGATTTATTCTGTTCTATGTATTGTACTGTACGGCTCAGAATTAAAAAGACAATGAGTAAAATGACAAAGTAGAACTTCATAATGATGTTTACAAACGTTGCCACTAAACACATGCAGAGCAGGTTAGAGACTATGAAACCAGTGAAATTAGAAAGGCTCAAAAAAAAAACTGCGCTATACACATGTGGAGAAAGTTAAAGGATATGAAAGTAGGACAATTAGAAAATATAAAAAAAGAAAGTAAAGATCGCAGTAGCGCAAACAAACAAACTGCCTCATTTAACTATGCACCAATCTAACTTTGGTTTTGCACAATAATTACTACACTATTGCACCTTAACACTTAATTCTACTTTATTCGCATACTTTTACTTATTTATTATGTTCTACTATACTGTTATCTTTCAATCTATGACTTTTTGTTAATTTAACCGATATTCTTCTAACTTTGCACAGTTTTTGAAAAGCGGATCAGGATGCATTTCACTGCGTGTTGTCCTGTATAACTTAAAGAATCTTGAGAATTTCAAAAACGGAGTTTACCGCACATGCATTTATTGGTTACTTTGTTCATGTATATATATTTATCTGCCTGCTTATTTAAAAAGTTAAATTTACCACAGGAGTCAAAACGTTCTGTCTAGCCCTTGTACAAAAACCTAGACAAAAGCTGGGGTATCACCTTGTTAACTCCATGTAATTTTGGAACTGTGAGAGGAAAATAGCACGACTTTACAGACAGGAGTCCAATGCAGAACTCTACTTACTTTTTTACTTTGTAAAAAGAAATTATTAAATGCTGATGATGTCGATCGTTTTGTCTGTGCTGAAATTCCAAACAGAGAAACCTATCCTGACCTCATTAAATAGATTCAGCATATTGGGACTCGCAAGATTACAAATATTGTTTTTACAGAAGTTCTGAAATAAAAGTGAAACTAATGAAATAGCAGCAATTCAAAGAAAAAAAATCTTAAAAGTGTGTATCTGGAAAACCAAACACGGGGGTTGGCGAGCGAAGCGAGCAGGAGGCAAAGCCCCCTAGTCTTTTTAAAAGGAAGATTAGAAAAAATAGAAAAATAGAAAAAAAAAAAGTTTAGAGGCATAAAAAAATAAGCAAAAAGGATTTACGAAAAAGGAAATCCCAAGCAAAGAAGTCCCAAATCAAAATCCCCTAGAATTGCACAAAAAACAGAACAGGGATCAGAGCAAACATCCAAAAAGACAAACTACTTACATAAGACCCACTAAAATCCACCAGAGTGCATTTAAAATGAATGGCATTGTACTTCAAGCCCCAGCTTGCCTTTACCTACAGTTAGGTCCATAAATATTTGGACAGATACAACTTTTTTCTAATTTTGGTTCTGTACATTACCACAATGAATTTTAAATGAAACAACTCAGATGCAGTTGAAGTGCAGACTTTCAGCTTTAATTCAGTGGGGTGAACAAAACGATTGCATAAAAATGTGAGGCAACTAAAGCATTTTTTTAACACAATCCCTTCATTTCAGGGGCTCAATATATGTCAAAATATTTATGGACCTAACTGTATGATGGATGGGTGGCACCGCCTCTTTGGGACGCACCCACAAACTACAAGCAACATGAAAAATTAGAAAAACACACATAGAATCAATATTACTAAATAAAGTCCAATTGAAGGGAAATATATAATTCATCAAAATGATAAATAAGCAGAATGGTGATATTAAAAATCATTCAAAACAATGAATGATTGTGAAAAGAAAGCAAAGAAACACTTTAAACATGAGCCAGGGGAGAAAATCTGGCTTGACCATAGCATAGTCTTTTGAATTTGGGGCCAGCCTGCCAGGGGTGAGGCCTGTTTTGGTGTCAGACTCAGTAAAGTCTAGGTCTGTCTGATGGTATTTGGACTCCTCAAAGAGACTGAGCTGTTGTGGTAAACAGCCATCTAAACAAAAAAAACTAAAACTGTCGACAGATTTCAGAAAGCGAACAGATTCTACTCAGGCTGAGCCGGCCAGCTGGACATTACAGCACACCTGCTGCTGAACATGAGGCAGCCAGGCAGATAGGAACAAAAACAGAACACAGGATCCTTTATTTAGAAATGTTCTTCAGTACCTTCTTAATCCAGCCCAGATGTTCCCTGACACTACAGCAAACAATAGAAAACGTTTTGTTTTCTTATTTCTTTTTTATTTTAATTTCTAAGTTGATTCTCAGAGGACCGTGTTTATCTGCAGTGGTCAAAAATGACAATAGCAGTAATATTGTGTCAGCCATGTCTTTTATCCAAAATGGCAACCTTGACATCATCCATTGACATGCCTGATGACCTTTATTATGTTCCCCAAATCAAAAAACTACTCGTTCAATGCAGTTGTCTCAGGAAACAGAATACAACTACCATCCATCCATCCAGTCATTTTCCAACCCGCTGAATCCGAACACAGGGTCACGGTGGTCTGCTGGAGCCAATCCCAGCCAACACAGGGCACAAGGCAGGAACCAATCCCGGGCAGGGTGCCAGCCCACCGCAGGACACACACACCCCCAACCACACACCAAGCACACACTAGGGCCAATTTAGAATCGCCAATCCACCTAACCAGCATGTCTTTGGACTGTGGGAGGAAACCGGAGCGCCCGGAGGAAACCCACGCAGACACGGGGAGAACATGCAAACTCCATGCAGGGAGGACCTGGGAAGCGAACCCGGGTCTCCTAACTGCGAGGCAGCACTGCTACCACTGCGCCTCCGTGCCGCCCTACAACTACCAGGAAAGTGAAAATTTCAAACGCCTGATAGTGTATATAGCATTGTTGATTAACTCACAATAATGTCAGCACACATTACCTAAGGCGATCAGCACACTTTGTGCACATAACCTAGTAATTATATGGATTCTTCCACTCATAACCAGGGGAAGTGAGGCTACAGCAGGAAATTAATATGCCAGTTTCCAAAAAATATAGGACGCAAATGTGTTTAGAGAAATTACAAAGATCATAAAAACAAACTGATACAGTACTCTAAGCATCAGTGGTCACAGAACTTTAATATAGCTTCCATCATCATGTCCTACACTGAGTGGATGGATTTTATCAATTCATACAATTACCAGGTTTGTGCATGAGAGGAAAGTAAACCTGCTAATGTCCCGGGTTCTACAGTATATATTAAAGTGGTCAGAATTTGACTAGCATTGTGAATTGCCACATTCAGGAGGAAGGAAGGACACTGTAGGTGTCACAGGAGAGGAAAACCTCTATTATTACTGGGATCCTTTTTATAGTATTAAATGAAAGCAGCTTGAAAGACAGCGACAAGGGTTAAATGACAGATAGATAGATAGATAGATAGATAGATAGATAGATAGATAGATAGATAGATAGATAGATAGATAGATAGATAGATAGATAGATAGATAGATAGATAGATAGATAGATAGATAGATAGATAGAACACACTTTTTATTTCCTGTGGGGGAAATTTGGCCCAAAACTGGAATCTTTACAGAGAATTGACTTTTGATGGCACACAGAGAGGCCTTTACATATACAGTAGGAAACTCTCTGAGGCAGATATCTGTGTGTGTTTATAGCTGCTTGTAGTACAATTCTGAGAACAAAACTGACAGCTTGATAATTGTGCGTTTGAGTGGGTCCTGTGATGGATTAGCACCCTGACTAAGACTGTTTCACGTCTTGTGTCCAGTGCTTCCAGGAATGGCTATGGTCTCTTGTGAATCTAAATTGGATTATCCAGGATTGAGAATATTATGTTATGCTATAACGATAATAATAAAGCAGTTTCACTGCTTCACAGCTCCAGTCATCCACTTTGATCTCAGATGCAGTTTGTATGGAATTAGCACATTCCTCTTTGTTGGAGTGGATTTGCTCAGGTGCTTTGGTTTCTGTAAAGGTGATAATAATAAGGAACAAAAATATAATAATAATTATTATCATAACAGTAATAATAATAATAATATAATTTCTTGTCCACTTTAATACAAAATGCTTCCATCACATCTACCTGTGAATTCATCCACCCATTATCCAATCCGCTATATCCTAACTACAGGGTCACGGGGGTCTGCTGGAGCCAATCCCAGCCAACACAGGGCGCAAGGCAGCGAACAAACCACGGGCAGAGCGCCAGCCCACCGTAGGGCACACACACCTACACGATAAGCACACACTAGGGACAATCTTAGGATCGCCAATGCACCTAACCTGCATGTCTTTGGACTGTGGGAGGAAACCGGAGCACCCAGAAGAACCCCACACAGAGATGGGGAGAACATGCAAACTCCATGCAGGGAGGACCTGGGAAGCGAACCCAGGTCTCCTTATTGTGAGGCAGCAGTGCTACCACTGCGCCACCATGCTGCCCTACCTGTCTTCGTCTTCTTCTTCTTCTTTTAGCTGCTCCCGTTAAGGGTTGCCACAGCGGATCATCTTCTTCCATATCTTTCTGTCCTCTGCATCTTGTTCTGTTACACCCATCCATCACCTGCCGCCCTACCTGTGAATTGTACATAAAAAAATTGTTTTAAAATGATAATAAAAAATCTGAACATTCATAACATACTTATTATTTGTTATATTTCATATTGTGACACTTCCTCTTTATGTCAAAAAAGCTCTCAGTCCTGAGGACAGATTTATACCAGATTTTGTTAATAAAATGCATAGTGGAGATGTTGCATTACTGTTGTGCCACAGAGGCTAATGTGTCCCTTCTGTGGAGGTTATGCATTGACCTTAGATACTTGGTCTGTAAAATAAAAAAAATAAGTAAAGCATTGTTTTCAAGACCATAGAAGCATTTTTTGTACAATGATAAATAAATAACTTGGAACAAACTGATGAATATTAGATTAGCCGGTGAGCAGAGCTGAACTGCTGTGCCAGAACATCTGGCACAGTCCATAGGGACTTAATCGGCTAGATGCTGCAAGAAGAAAATAAAAGAGAACCGCAGTTCTTAACCACTCAGATTGGAACAGTCAGAACCAAGCAAACTCCCTATGGATGCGTTTTTTTTAAATCTTTTTTTACAGACTATACTTCTCAGTATGCTTGTGCAGGCAAGTGTGTGCTTCTATAAAGAGGAAAACTGAGTGCGTTTGTGAAAATGTTCCCATAAATACTGTATAGTTTCTTCAAGGTGGGCAAACTGAGAACTAAACTCAGCTTTAGGACACACAGTTCACAAAATGTGTGGTCTATTAGAAAAGAGTAAGTGCTGTTTGTTTTTGTCCATCCAGCATTTATTTCATTAAATGCTGAAAACATACAGTAAATACAGTTAAACAGATACTTAATACCCAAAGATGAGAAATTGTGTTATTTCTGTCAACTGTAAATGGAAGTCTTTAAAACAAACTGCTAGTTTTATTGATAAGTCTTATTTTGGAGCTACCTGCTCAGATACTTTGTTTCCACGTCTATTTTTCATTATCTGCTTTTCTTATTATGAGATTACAGGAGGCTTATCAGTACAAGAAAAGAATCAAACCAAGCCAGCACAAGGCACATACCTACACATAGCCAGTCAGACCATTCTTGGTACATAAACTACACAAGCAATGAGCTGAAAAAACTCAAACTCACAAATCTCAAGCTGTGATTGAGCAGCACTAACCACTGAGCCACCATGTAGCTCCTACATATCCACATGAGCTTTTAAAGAGAAGTGTGTGGAGCTGTGAGTACACCTTCCTGCATGTTTGGGTGTGTTTGCACATTTGTGTGTAATTTCTTTTACATCAGTTGGATATAAAATAGTGGAATAAGTCAGTGAGTCAGTCAGTGATTCTCTAACCCGCTATATCCTAGTACAACACATTCTTTTCATTTTTTTTATACATTTGCAAATGTTTCTAAAAACATGTTTTCACTTTGTTGTTACTTGTTAATAATTGTAGATTGATGGCTAAAAATGTTTTTACCTCATTGTGTTATTTTTGTTTTGTAAACAGTGGCCTTCTTGTTTGCTACCTTCCCATAAAGCTCTGACTGTTGAAGTACATGGGTAACAGATGTTATCTGCACAGTCTCACCAATCCTAGCCACTGCAGCTTGTGACTCTTTCAGAGTTCTCACAGGTCTTTTGGTGGCCTTCTTGCATGATCACTCAGTTTTTGTGTGCTGCCTGCTTCGGGCACATTTACAGTGGTGCCATATTCTTTGCCTTTCTTAATGACCTGATTTAACTGGACTTTAGTGATTTGGATATCAATCAATCAACAGAGGTCTTGCTTTTTGGGATTGTAGTAAGTTTGTCACATATGATTAATATCAATTGATCCATTCAATACTTTTACATGCAAAAGACACCCACATGTACATGCAGAGTCATCACTTTGGAGATGTAAATGTGTCGAAATTTCTTTATCCTGTCATGCATTTTGAATAACAATAAAAACCTCTTAGATATCCAGAGCACAGATGAGATGTAAATAATATGTATGTGAGGAGAGAGTGAGTCTTCAAGGGTCATCTAAAAATCATTTGACTGGAAGCGCTTTAGACTGTTGGAGACACTTACTTCACTGCTTTATATCAAGAACAAAGAACAAGAGCACGTTAGAAGCTTGAATAGAGAGAGGAGAGTCAGTTAGGGTCGCTTACATGAGTGACGTACAGACTGACCGAGACTAGAAATAAGGAAGAGCAGAGCTGTGCAGGGTACTGGAAGAGTTTTGAACTGATTCTTAGCTGCAATGAGGAGCCAGTGATAATAAATAAAGCTGAGGAAAGTTTGGCAAGAGTGGGAGCAGAGGAAAGGCGACAAGATCATATTGAGCCAAGAACATATGTTGCTAAAAAAGGAGCTTTCCCACTCCAATGTCAATCTTTTGTACAAAAGAGGTTGCTCAGTCCTCCATGGAAACTGAATTCATAAATGCTGACAGAATCACCAGAAGGGCACAATAATCTGAGTTATGCAGTGTTTTTAACATTTAACTTAAGTGTACTGTTTTATAACTTGTTTCTGTGGAACTGAACTATTTTATGTATTAAAAATTGAGGGGATGTACCTCTAACATGGCACCTCTGAATGTTGTGAGTCAGCGGTAAGCTTTTTCTGTGTTGTGTAGTAGTAGCAGAAGTAGAAGCAGAGTATTACTGTCACATACAGAGTACAATGAAATTCTGTCTTGCATGTCTGACCAGCAGTTTAGTAGCCAGGACCTGAAACTGAACAGCTGGGGTCTGCTGCTCTGCACATGCTTGTGTCAGGTTTAGATTTCCATTCTGCCACTAATTCCACCTTTTCTCCTTTTTCTGGCATTGTTCTTTTTCAATTCCTTTATAACTGCTGCATTCCCGTGTTTTTGGACATACAGGTAAAGATTTTATTTTACATGTACTGCTACCATTTCTTTGTTTAGCTATTTTCAGAAGGGGCAGAGCTTCTAGTTAATCCATTATCCCCAGGTAGTATGGCAATCAATAATGCAGTCACCTGAGGATAATTTAAGAGGTGTGTTTTTGTTGCAACAAAGAACTGGACCTCAAGATTTATTTGGCTAGTACAGAGAACAGCCATATCCTTTTAAATGTAGATTTGAATTAGTAAGAAGTGAAATCTAAAATGGAACCGAACAAGACAGCCATGCAGCAGATGCACATTTATAAAGAGCTGGGGGCAGTCTAGTCTCCAGGCTGCAGCGTCAGGGGGCCACATCCTCTTAGACTCAATGTAAATAAAGAACCAGTAAATACACTATTAACATAATACAAACATACAAAATAATCAATAATCAAAACAATATTCAAGAGTAAATGAAATATAAAGTAATTTTAAAGTTTAACTCAAAGGAAAGCAAAATTAATAAATGAAAAGAAAAGACAAATAAGCCAATCATGAGGCTATTTCCTAACATCACTCATTTGGAGAATTTAGCTCAATGTTTTTCTGGGTAAACCTTTGTTTCCACCCATAGGATTTCATTTAACATTTTTGGCTTCAATAATTAGAGTTTCATCTGTTTCTTTGTTACTTCTATTCTTCAATATCTTTAGCTTTTTCTTGTATCTGCATTTGTGATAATTATTTTTTCATATTTTGTGTATTGCTAGAATAAACAATGTGATGTTTTAAACTTGAAAGTACACCTTATGAGAAAGATTTAGGAGTCAAAGTGGATTCTAGTGGACTCTACGCTATCAACTTCCTGACAGCACAATGTTTAGAGTACAAGTCCAAGGAGGTTCTGCTCAAGCTTTATAATGCAATGGTGAGGCCTCATCTTGAGTACTGTGTGCAGTTTTGGTCTCCAGGCTACAAAAAGGACATAGCAGCGCTAGAAAAGGTCCAGAGAAGAGTGACTGGGCTGATTCCAGGGCTACAGGGGATGAATTATGAAGAAAGATTAAAAGAGCGGAGCCTTTTCAATTTAAGCAAAAGAAGATTAAGAGGGGACATGATTGACGTGTTTCAAATTATGAAGGGAATTAGTACAATTGACCAGGAGTGTTACTTTGCATTTAGTTTATGGAACACAATTGGAAATTTGTTAAGGGTAAATTTTGCACAAATATTAGGATGTTGTTCTTTTCACAGAGAACCATAGACACTTGGAATAAGTTATGAAGTGGTGTGGTAGATAGCAGCACTTTAGGAACTGTCAAAACTCATCTTGATGTTACTTTGGAGAAGTTAAGTGTATAGGACTGGTGAGCTTTGCTGGGCTGAATGGACCATTCTTGTTTAAATTTTTGTAAGGTTATAATATAGTAGGGGGCTTTGCCCCCTGCTCGCTTCTCTTGCCAACCAAGCCAGTGCTACGCGCCATTGTGAAGAGGGTGGGCTGAACACACCCCAAGAAGACACGGTTGCTCCTCCAAAACCCCTCTTAAACGGTGATAAAATGGTAAACAAATACAGTTTTTTTTTTACTTCCTCTTTGCTCGATCAGCTGCTGGCTTGCTGCTGCAGCAATGTCACATGATCCGTATCTCGTGTGGCGCTTCGAATGTTTAAAAGCCTGTACAGCAGCTGTCCTTTTGTCTCACTGCCTTGTGTCTCTTCTCCCCCAGACATCCTCAAACACTATTCAATCTCTTTTCGCTGTTCCATTATTTCACAGAGTAATATTTTCCATTTGTTTGCACTAATGCGATCTTTACTATCATTTTTTTGAGACTTTCGAATTTTCCTACTTCCATTATCTCTAACCTGCTCTGCAAATGTATCTCACCAATGTTTTTGAATTCTTTATGACATCCTACTTTGTCTTTTTCCGGCCCCAGGCGTGGTTTAATGATTATTTTCTTTCCTTATTTTCAGAATTTGCACATAGATTTTTGTTCTTTTTTGCTTTCTTTTTTGCATTCTTTTTTCTCCAACGCTTTTGGGTGTCTTTCCGATGCGCTGCTCTTTCTACTTCGCTTAGTCGTTGGCGTGTCATCTAGAATGAATTAAATTTTTAAGAGCTAAGAGCACAGGAAGTGTGTCTGCCAAAAGCATTCCAACAACTGAGAGGTTAGATGACCGTGGTCTTGTTTGAAAATGGTTGTAAGTAGGGTGTGATTTGCAAAAGTCATCGTCTCGTGGGACTTGCTTCCAAAGGTTCCAAAGTATGATGTGACTTGACCGTCTTGTGGGACGTGAAAGTGTCACTCTGTATCTCTTCAAAAGATCACAGCTCGTTGCAGGAAAAAAAATCTTGTCTCATCCCAAGATTTTTTTTTATAATAGAGAGACATACTTTTATTTTTATTTACCAGTTCCTGTTAACATATTCTTCTTATTCCAATGGTTATTGTTTAATGAATTTTTGCCCAATACAGTAAATTCACCTATGCATACGTCAGTATTGTGATGGATAAAATCATGCAGATTCAGGTCATTACCTTCAGTTAATGTTTGAGTGTATCTGTTACTTCTGATCTCCTCGGATTTTCATGCACAACAGTCCCTAGAGTTTAGTTAGAGTTTAGAGTTAGAGTTTGTTAGAGTTTAGTTCAGAGTTAGAGTTTAGTGCAATGAACCAAACAACATCCAGTAAGCGGCAGTTGTTTATAAGAGATGTCAGAGGCGAATGGCCAGACTGGCTTGAGCTGAGAGAAAGACTGCAGGAACTCAGATAAGATAAGACAACACTCTAAACAATTATGGTGAACAGAAAAACATCTCAAAATGCACAACACTTCAAACCTTGAGATGAATGGACTTCAACAGTAGAAGATCATATTGGGGTTCCAGTCCTGTCCACCTGTGTAGTGGGCACAACCTCACCAAAACTGGACAAATGAAGAATTGAGAAACGGAGCCTGTTCTGATGAGTCTCAATTTCTGCTCAGGCACACAGATGGTAGGGTCATAATTTGGTGGCAATAGCATGAATCCTTGCACCCAGTATTAGTGTAATGTTCCCATTCATTTGGTCAGTGAGTGTAATATTTATTAATTGGAAATAGGACTTAGGAGTAGAATTTGTTTGGTTTTTGTTTTATCAATTGTGGTAAATCATAACAACTTGGCGCAATGAAATTCTAAGATTGACCAGCTTACTGAAGAAAAGACTCACTAATGCATATATTGAAAATGTTTATGTGAGAGGTACAATATTATTGGAGCAATATAGTAGCTTATAACCATTTCAAAAATAAGTACTTGAGAGTTCAGGTGTCATTAACAAGGGTTGGAGAATCCAAGGACTTCCAGTGGAGCCAGATTCTTCTTCCAGTCACCCTCCATGGGACATGCCCTGTTTACTGACTGGCAGTAAGAAAATGACTGCACTTCAAGATTAATGGACCAGGGCAGGTAATAGTCATGTCCTTTTAAAAGTGTAATTGAATTAGGAACATGGACATGTGGAATATGTACAAACACTTGAAAGAGGAAAAATTCCATAATCCAATCTGAAAAATACAGAAAGTAAAAGAGGGTATGACAAGTTTACATATATGAATCAATTCATAACCATTATTAAATCTGAGTTCTGCAAAGAAAATGAAAGCCATAAAATCTAGTACGTCAAAATACACAAAGCAAAACTTTGACTCAATAAACAAGTGAAAAGGAGCCAACTTGAATATTACAACAATTTATGCATAAATGGGTCTCATGTGGCCTCAGAGCCATTGGTGAATGTTTTTGATGAGTAGTAGTTCTGATTGGCCCGGGACAGGGGGTGGGCGTGTCCGAGGTGTGTCTGAGCATGACACCTGCAGTGTATCCCACCGCTGTTTAGGAAGGGCAGCCCAAAAGGTCAGAGAGCAGACAATGTATTAGGAGACAATTCAGTTCTATTAAACGAAAGCAGGCTACTAGAAGCAATTCCTGAACAGTTGCTTTTCAGACACTGCTAATCAAAAATGACTTTTCTTTAAATGAAATCTGAATGTAAACGAGAATTACTTAAATGCTGCTCTCCTATGAATTCCTAATGCCAAGTGCTGCATGGTAGAAAGCATACTCACAGAATGCAAATGATCACTCCCATTTTCCTCCAGGCAAATGACTTTGATATGATATGATATCGCTCTTTATGTATAATATATAAGGGGAGCTTTTGACAGTTCACATGTCTGGGGAAGAAAGAGCCCAAGTTTCATGTTTTCCTTTCTTCTCTGCTTTTGTGTGATGCCAAGACTTTAAGAAGCAGGGTCTATCACAGTTGGTGTTTGAAAACCGAGTTCACAGCAGAAATATTACTGAAAATCAAAACACATATGGCCAAATAATTTTTTTTCCTAAGGAGATCATTTACCGTCACTTTTAAATAATCCATGCAGAAGTCTCAAGGCTGGCGAAGGCATTGTAGTGCCACAGCTCTAAATGGATTCAGATTTATTACAAGTGCACCATTCTCTGCTGGAAATAGCAAAGCCTTATTTATTTATTTATTTATTTTTAGTAGAATAATATATTGAGTGGTAGTCAGAGAAAACATCTGCAGGTTCTTTTTTATCTGCGTAATTAGATATTAACCACCTGCCTGTGCCTAATTGTTAGATCTTTTTTAAGGGTTTATGCATTTCTTTTATTTACTTTTGGTCACTATCTGTTACTGAATCAGAGACTGCAGTTGTTCTGTGGGATTGGGGGGTCATCTTTAACAAGAGCACTGACAGGAGGAAAGGGAATGGTGTGGATGAAAGCCGTGTGTTCCAAAGGAAAGATGAAACGGGACAAGCAAGTCTAATAGAATGGCACATAAAACCAGGTGTCTGGTAGGTCAGGGGTTTGTTGTGCAGCAGAGCCAAAGTCTACACTGACAGCATGAAGCAGAATCAAAGAAACAGCTTTAGACAGGATTTCCTTCATTTGCAGGGCACACTCACACACCCATATTCACACTCACACCAAGCCAACTTGGAGCTATCAGATAACCTAAGTTGCATGACTTTATAAATGTAGGAGGAAAACCAGAATACCTGAAAGAAAATCTATGGAGACAAAATAAAATTGTGCAAACTCCTGATGCGGGATCCATGCGATGTTCACTGCGTCATCATGCTGCCCCTATCATATTCAGTGCCTATAAAACATTTTCACCCCCTTGGAAGTTTTCATATTTTATTATAATACAACATTGAATTATAGTGGATTTAATTTGGGTTTTTTTTTATATTGATCAACAGAAAGAGACTCATTAATGTCAAAATGAAAACAGATCTCGGCATTAGGGTGTAAATTAATCACAAATATAAAGGAAAAAAATTGATCACATAAGTAAGTGGATGAGATTGATGATACATGTTTAGACATGTAGAACTGTTACCCTTTGGCTCCACCAACACAGTTTTATGGGAGAGTGACAAAGAGAAAGCCACTGTTGAAAACTCTCATGACATCTCAGGAGAAGAAGGCACACAGGAGACTCTGAAGTCAGTTGGAAGAAAGTTCAGTGGTATGATAACTATGAAATTGAGCTTTTTGGCCATCAGATTAAATGCCGTGTTGCCCTAAGCCAAACACTGCACTTGATCAAAAATGCACCATTCCCCATGGTGGTGGTAGCATCATGCTGTGGGGATGCAGTCAGGCCTGGAAGGCTTGTGAGAGTAAAATGAATAAGGAAAATTCTGGAAGAAAACCTGAGGCAGTCTACAAGAATCCTGCACTTTGGGAGAAGATCTGTTTTCGAGCAAGACAACAGCCCCAAGGGTACACAGGAATGGTTTAACAATAATAGTGTTAATGTAAGTCACAGTCAAGATCTCAATCCAACAGAATTTGTGACTGGACTTGAAAAATGCTTGTCTCTCATGTCCTTAAGCATTTTGGTAAAGTGACAGTGTCCACATGTGCAAAGCTGATAGAGACTTGTCCACAATGAATCAAAGCTGTCATGGCTGCCAAAGGAGCATCTCCTTAAATACTGACTTGACGGGGGTCAATACCTATCTGATCAATTGTTTTGTGTTTTATATTAATAATTAATTTAGACCACATTATGTGAGGTCTGTTTTCCATTTGACATTAAAGAGCCTTTTTCAGTTGATCAGTGTCCGAAAAGAAAAACAAATTAAATCCCTTGTGATTCAGTGATGTGAAAACTTCTAAGGTGATGAATACTTTTTATAGGAACTGTAATTAATAAAATTCAGTTACAGCATAACATATTGCAGACTCTGCATGGAAAGTTTCTGGAGGTTGGAGGTTTCTGGAGCTGTGGAGCAGGAGTGTTAACCAATGAACCTCCATTTATACAAAATTTTACACAACTAAATGAGTGCTACTTTTTACTCATGTAGTTATTGGCCACTCTTCATGTTTTGTTCATTTAAAAGTGTATTTTCCTAAACTAATTTACAGAATTATAAATAAAGCATCAATTGAGCGCTAGCTTTCTTTTATTTAATGTTGTATATTTTTATGTGTTGCCCCAATGGCTTATGGTTGCTAGAAGCACAGGCACTACTAACATAGCACAGGGATGGAGGAATGAAAAAGGCCTGCAGGAAACTGCTAATAGAGAAAGAGTACCATGCTGGCAAAAGAAAGGGTCCTGCATATGCCAGTGTGAGAAGGAAGGGGCCACTAGACTGTCTGGCACGGAATCCCAGAAGGGCAATAGGTAGGGGCACCTCCCATTCAAGACTTCAAGTTCTATACACTCTTTTGCTTTAAAATTCATTAGCAGTTTTAAACACATTCGTTATGTAGTTGTGAAAAATAAAAATAATTTTGTAAATGTCAGGATAACAAATTTCCTATGTATGTGTTTCCCTCAATGTCATGCTTAGCAGAGCCTGTTGCAGGGAAAGCTGTGTTGTTAAAGTTAAATCTTTTTATTGGTAGCACACTGATGATGAATGCTGCGGAACAGGAACCCTCTGAGGTATTCAATTTGGTCAAAGACACAGAGTGTGATGGCCACTTACTGTATGTACAGCAAGCTAACTTTCAGAGAACTGGGACATGGCTTAGGAAGGAGGGAGTACCAAGAGACCAGGCTCTTTCTCGCTTCAGACGTTAATTATCTGTGTCATTGACCACTGGATATCTTCATTTGGAATGGGCAAAACATGTACATGCTGTAAAAGGAAGACTCTAGAGGACTGTTTTTCCTTGTTGCCTGGGCTGGTTGGTTGGCAGCCTTTAATAGACTGAATGATAACTGGTGTTTGTATTTCCTTTGATCAGCATCCACTACACCGCCGCTCCAATTCACTAATTTGTCTCTTCAAACACAACAGGAAAACAAAGGGACCAGGCATCTCCTTTCCCATAACGTGATGCTATTGACTGACGCTCTGATCAAAGACGTTTGTGAGAATCAATAGAGAATCCCTGCTCATTTGATTCGCTCTCAGAGGCTGCTGCTGCTGCATAACGGAGACCCTAGGAAAATACAAATAATGATTCCGGGATTCTCTCTGTGTCTTCTTGTCTGTTTGAACTCACTTGTATGGGTATAGTAGCTGTGGCCCATTTCCAATATTGTATTATGTGCAATGCCAAAGAAGATTTAAGCAGCTGTTTAAATTCTGAGAAAGACCTGTTGGATACATGTAATAATACCTGTATCCCAACATACTGAAAAAGAACAAAAATGGTGCTGGCAAAATATAAATTTGTGCAGGCACGGTGTCAGACACGAGTACTTGTGGGACACCTTCAGGACTCTAATAAACCAAGCAATACTACTCTATACCAAGAGAGGGAGCAGTGCTAATATCTTCTTCCCTTTCCTCTGCAGTTCCAAAGAACTATTGGCTTTAATATGTGCAATATATAAACCCACCAGCCACCAAAAGAGGCTGTTCATTGTTGGATCAGTGTGGAGAAGAGATGGAGCTCCTGTCTTGTGAAAACAAGCCTGAGCACATGTGTGGCCATAAATTTTTGAGTTTTTTTCTTGATATTCATTTTTTTTTTTACCTCAGTTAAATGGGGTTCACCATGGAGGTGCCCCAACTTTTCCCATTTTTCATTTTTTAGTGTTACAGCAGTAAAACATTGATTTGGGGTGTGATTCCCAGGTTTCCTGCAGCTGACATAACTCTGTCTTGCTGTCTTCTTCTTCCATCTTCAGTACTCACTGTCACTAGTCCATTCCACCACTTGTGATGCTCAGGTTGCTGCTGCTAGTATAAGATCCTTCTTGAACCCGAGACATCAATAGTGATGGACTGAGATGGACTAAGATAAATGAGGACAAAAAATAAGCAAGGATTGGGGTAAAATAGATTGTAATTTTATTCAAAGTGTACTCGAAAATCTTCTAAAATAAACAACAATCCATAAAATCCAGTGCCCATTGAGGAAGCTAAAAACGAATAAATAAGGTCAATAAATAATCAATAAAACCGAAAATAAAATCAAAAATCAATATCGCCATTAAAGTTCATTTCCACTGTTCTCTCCCTCATCCATTCTCATCTCACCCGGCTCAACCAACTTCCAGGCATGATCAGCAGAGACAAGACCCTGGCAAATGCGGACCCAATCCTGGGTCCTGCCCTGGGGCCTCATGCATAACACCATGTGTAGAATTCACACTAAAACATGGTGTACGGACAAAAGCGGAAATGTTTGTATGCACAAAAAAATCCAGATGCATAAATCTGTGCATTCGCCAACTTCCACGTTCTTACGTTCCATAAATCCCTGTCAGCGTGAAAGTAACGCACGTGCACGCGCCTGCTGCCACTCCCCAAACTCCTCCCAGAAGTATCCTCTTTGAATATGCAAATCAATATAAATAGCCCTTAAGCTCAGCGTTCTATGAAAAGGCAATGGCAAAAGCACAGGGGAAAATAGAAGAATTTTAGTGAATACCAAGTGGAGGCAAGGAAAAACATACTATTTGTTGGTTTAAACAGTGGTATAAACAATGAAAGGAAGTGTCGGAGAAACTCGAAAGCTCAAGTTCACGAAGTCGCACAGTGCCCGAAATAAAAAAGTTGTCAGATATCAAAGTTGCCATGAAAAGGCGATTCGTAGCCTACCGTCTGAGTGTCATATGAAAGCTTATTAGGGTACAGAGAAAAGAAAAAAAAATTGGGCCACAGTGAGAAAAAAGCTCGAAATTTCAACTTTAATCACATAGTTTATTTTGTCATTAAAGTAGAACATCATAAACTTCATTTTAAAATTGTTTAACTTACTAGTTTCTCAAATTCTTTTGTAACTAAAGTAGCACGTTAAATGTTTTGCATGTGTTCTTCTATGTGCTCTATGTGTGTGAATCACTACGTGCTTCTTTAACGGGCTTTCTCTTCCTCCGACAGGACACAGAATCCATTACTTTCATGATATTACAGCTCTCTGTATAATTAAAATACTGAGATGTATACTTGATATCATTTTCATGATGATAGGAATTAAAGTATGTATTAAACATGGGAACACGGTGGCACAGTGATAGTGACGGGCTGGAGCTCGGTCCAGAGATTGTTCATGCCTCACACAAGATGCTTACTACGCAAGGCACGACCTTCAATGAAATAATTTATTGCAGCAATACTGTCTCTTTCAAGCGTACTAACCTCCAATTCCTGTCCTTCCTTTTCTTTCTCCAAATACCCAATAGCCACACAATCAGCTCTGTAATAGACGTTAAGCCATCTGTAAGCTGAAAACTCCAATTCTTCAAAACTTTTAAGGAACATTGAAATATCTTCATAGTACATGTTTAATTATTCTATCTGTCTGTCCTTCCAGTGTTTCGTCAGCACCAGCAAGAATACAGCGCGAGGCAGGAACAATCCGTGAACAAAGCACCAGCTCCTTGCTAGCGCTGCGACACCGTGTCCTCATATGTTTAATTATTATCAATATAGATTATTTAAATGAAGTTAAAGTTTTATCTGTATAATGTAATAAGCATATTTTGCTGCATTTCATCTTAAAAATGATATCGTCATCATATGTAAATATGCGCTTTATAAAGTGGCTCAGGTTATGCAATATTATAACTGTATCGTAAGTTTACGTTGAGGTAATTGTACTTATAGGTACAAAGCATTCTACAAGGAGCACTTGATGGACTGATTGAGTGCGTTTAGAGCTCTTGGAATGAAACTGTTTCTGAACCGCGAGGTTCATACAGGAAAGGCTCTGAAGCATTTGTCGCGTGAGAACAGTTTAAATAAGCAGCATGGCTGTGCTGTATACCGTATAATTCTCTTTCCAATTAGCTGCTGTAGAGCTGTGATTCCACACTCAGATTCAGTGATATAAGTACTCCGAGTGGTGCAGTAAGAATAAAATGGAAAAAGATGATCCGCTGTGGCAACCCCTAACGGGAGCAGCTGAAAGAAGAAGAAGAAGGTGCAGTGAGAGTAACAATGCTAAAGCAGCTATGGTATTTGGAATAGTTTGGCTACTCTGTGGACCAATATATTGTTACAGGTTAATTTCAATCAGATGCCTTAAACTAATTAACAATACTGTAAGCAGTTAATTTCAGTGTATATGATAAAGCCACGTTAGGGATGTGGATCTAAAAAAGAAAGGCAAACCATACTGGAACAAAAGTACTGTGAGCTACTGTGAAAATGTGTGTGGCTTTACACCAAGTTTAGGTTTTATACATTGTGATTTTGTGTGTACACACCGTTTATACATGATGCCCCTGGTCACCATCTCTTGTTGTCCCCCAGGGCCCGCTTGGCCCACTCAGTCTTCCATGATGCCTCCTTCAGTGGCGACAAGATCTAGGAGCCATATGATCACTCCTGAAGCCCCCCTCCATGCAGCTCAACCATGGAGTTTTCGCTGGCCTCTTTGCCACCTTTTGTCGTCAAACTGGTTGGCAATGCTCAGCACAGAGTGCCCAAACTTTTGGATAAAATACAAACAGATTTTGGAAAACATTTCATTTAGTTTAATTAGGAGAAAAAAAATTTAGTTAATAGTGAGGACTTTTAGCCTGGTATGTTGACTTAGACCTTTGATTTAACTTTGGTTTTGAACCATGGAGTGCTCCCGATGTCTGATCTCAGCATTGTTTTTCTTATCATCCATTGTCTGGATCCTATAGCTACTTTGGCTACCTGTTGTTGTGATATTTCATTTTTCACCAACCACTTTTCACTACAAATATTGTGCTCTTTCACAAATTTTCTAGGGATATGCAGTAATTACTTTCTGATGTTTTTATTTTATTTTGATATGATTTCATTTTTATTACATTTTGGTTTTTATCATTTTCCAGGTGATATCATCACCAATTTTGTGTCTGAATTATCCTTTGAATGGTGTTATTTTTTCACAGCTAAAACCATGAGCACCACTGTTTTGTGCTGTAGACGTCACACATTTGTTACAAGGTGTCAAAGGAAAAATTGCGAGAAAAACAAACAAAAAAAATTAGATTTAATAGATATTAATAGAAATAATAATAATAATAATAATAATAGAAAAAGAAGTAAGTATATGAATGAATAAATGAAATGCCAAAAATAAGAAATAAGAATAAATCAATACACATTTAAATAATACAGATATATACAGTAAGTATTAGATTAAATGGAGCGTTTAATTATGGATTTTTCACTCGTTATTATAATGAGAACTCTGATGGTACTTGTCACATGGCCAGGAAGGACAGAAAAAATAAAAACTCCAGCTGGTGAGATGCCGGAGCAAAAAACAAAATCTGCAGGAGTTCCAAGGCCAAAAGACCACCCAGTCACAATTGATCATCCTACTTAACATAAATGTACTTAAGAAGTTCCTTACTGTTTTTGAATCTTCGACCAAAAATATTTGATGCAGTGAGTCTCATCGACAGATGGAGCATCCACTTCATTCCAACATCAGAGGCGACGCACAATACTTTGATCAGATGATGGTGGCGCAAAATACCTACCCCTGAAAACTGGAAAGAAAAACAGAGACAAGTAGAGGTTAAATTCCAAGATTTATATGAAATTCTAATTCTTGGTAATCTTTCAGAAGTGGTAATAAAATGGCAGCTATGAAAGAAAGAAAGAAAGAAAGAAAGAAAGAAAGAAAGAAAGAAAGAAAGAAAGAAAGAAAGAAAGAAAGAAAGAAAGAAAGACTTTTGACATTTTTGTTATCCCCTAAAATATTTTGTCATTATGAAGTAGAAGCTGAACATATATTTCTAGTAATAAATTACTTGGATGTACTTTTAATGTCTCCCTTCATCTTTCTTAATTCCTGCTCTTTGCATGCTCTGTGGTCTTCACTATTTTCATCATCCCCTGCTTTGTTCCCCTACTTTGTTTTACTTTTCAGTCACACACCTTATTAAAGCTGCCCATTCAAAATGTCCTGTGTCCGACTTCCTTTTCTGCTTTTTTTCTGTGTGAGAATAACCTGTACCGAATGTACAAGTCCATAAAGGCAACTATAACATTCTCAGTTCATATCCACTTGGTTGAGGTGCGTTTCAGTGCCAAGCAGAGCAAATAATGTAATAGAGATTTGCATACACAACAACAAAATAATATATTTGATTAAGTATAGATATTAATTTCAAATGAATCCAATTTATCCTAATAAATTGCACTTCTATTTTTAAGGCCAGCAACTTCTAGAATAAAATAAATGCAATTTACCTTAATAAATTACAGTATTACATAAAGCTAAGTCAAAATTTTACATGCAAATAACACAGTGCAATATACACATAAGCACATATCATTCAGTAAGTGTTTCCATTGACACACATGCACATCTATGGACCATACTCTGGGCTCATCTGAGGTATGTATTACTGCTCCTGGTCGAGAGGCGCTGCTGACGCTAACCTTCTCCTGTCGTCCGCAGCACAGGGAAGACTCCCAATGAGGGGAACTCACTCTTCCACTTCCCATTCCTGACCTATATATCCCACTGTTTCCGGAAAGAGATGTTCAGCCTTCCGACAAACCAACCACAGAATGGAATTCCTCCTAGATTTACTTCCATTATTTAGACTGACAGCAATCTTAATTTGAAGAGATCTTTGTATTGGCGTGCATATATATATATATATATATATATATATATATATATATATATATATATATATATATATATATATATATACAGTGGTTTTGAAAAACTATTTGCCCCCTTCCTGATTTCTTATTCTTTTGCATGTTTATCACACAAAATGTTTCTGATCATCAAACACATTTAACCATTAGTCAAATATAACACAAGTAAACACAAAATGCAGTTTTTCAATGATGGTGTTTATTATTTAGGGAGAAAAAAAATCCAAACCTACATGGCCCTGTGTGAAAAAGTAATTGCCCCCTTGTTAAAAAATAACCTAACTGTGGTGTATCACACCTGAGTTCAATTTCCGTAGCCACCCCCAGGCCTGATTACTGTCACACCTGTTTCAATCAAGAAATCACTTAAATAGGAGCTGCCTGACACAGAGAAGTAGACCAAAAGCACCTCAAAAGCTAGACATCATGTCAAGATCCAAAGAAATTCAGGAACAAATGAGAACAGAAGTAATTGAGATCTATCAGTCTGGTAAAGGTTATAAAGCCATTTCTAAAGCTTTGGGACTCCAGCGAACCACAGTGAGAGCCATTATCCACAAATGGCAAAAACATGGAACAGTGGTGAACCTTCCCAGGAGTGGCCGGCCGACCAAAATTACCCCAAGAGTGCAGAGACGACTCATACGAGAGGTCACAAAAGACCCCAGGACAACGTCTAAAGAACTGCAGGCCTCACTTGCCTCAATTAAGGTCAGTGTTCACGACTCCACCATAAGAAAGAGACTGGGCAAGAACGGCCTGCATGGCAGATTTCCAAGACGCAAACCACTGTTAAGCAAAAAGAACATTAGGGCTCGTCTCAATTTTGCTAAGAAACATCTCAATGATTGCCAAGACTTTTGGGAAAATACCTTGTGGACTAATGAGTCAAAAGTTGAACTTTTTGTAAGGCAAATGTCCCGTTACATCTGGCGTAAAAGGAACACAGCATTTCAGAAAAAGAACATCATACCAACAGTAAAATATGGTGGTGGTAGTGTGATGGTCTGGGGTTGTTTTGCTGCTTCAGGACCTGGAAGGCTTGCTGTGATAGATGGAACCATGAATTCTACTGTCTACCAAAAAATCCTGAAGGAGAATGTCCGGCCATCTGTTCGTCAACTCAAGCTGAAGCGATCTTGGGTGCTGCAACAGGACAATGACCCAAAACACACCAGCAAATCCACCTCTGAATGGCTGAAGAAAAACAAAATGAAGACTTTGGAGTGGCCTAGTCAAAGTCCTGACCTGAATCCAATTAAGATGCTATAGCATGACCTTAAAAAGGCGGTTCATGCTAGAAAACCCTCAAATAAAGCTGAATTACAACAATTTTGCAAAGATGAGTGGGCCAAAATTCCTCCAGAGCGCTGTAAAAGACTCTTTGCAAGTTATCGCAAACGCTTGATTGCAGTTATTGCTGTTAAGGGTGGCCCAACCAGTTATTAGGTTCAGGGGGCAATTACTTTTTCACACAGGGCCATGTAGGTTTGGATTTTTTTTTCTCCCTAAATAATAAAAACCACCATTTACAAACTGCATTTTGTGTTTACTTGTGTTATATTTGACTAATGGTTAAATGTGTTTGATGATCAGAAACATTTTGTGTGACAAACATGCAAAAGAATAAGAAATCAGGAAGGGGGCAAATAGTTTTTCACACCACTGTATATATATATTGTGAGACATGGGCAGCACGGTGGCGCAGTGGGTAGCGCTGCTGCCTCGCAGTTGGGAGATCTGGGGACCTGGGTTCGATTCCCGGGTCCTCCCTGCGTGGAGTTTGCATGTTCTCCCCGTGTCTGCGTGGGTTTCCTCCAGGCGCTCCGGTTTCCTCCCACAGTTCAAAGACATGCAGGTTAGGTGGATTGGCGATTCTAAATTGGCCCTAGTGTGTGGGTATGTTTGTGTGTGCCCTGTGGTGGGCTGGCGCCCTCCCCAGGGTTTGTTTCCTGCCTTGCGCCCTGTGTTGGCTGGGATTGGCTCCAGCAGACCCCTGTGACCCTGTAGTTAGGATATATCGGGTTGGATAATGGATGGGTGGATTGTGAGACATGACCGGACACCATCAGACAGACACCACATCTTTATAAAAATGCACACATTTATTTTTCTCCTTCCAATAAACATAACACTGTCCCGCACAGCACACTGTGCTCCTCACACCAATCACCTTTCCTCCGGGCTTCTCTCTCTCTGTCCGTGGGCCACCTTTCCTCTCTCCACGGGAGCTTCGTCCTGCTCCCACTCCCGACTCCAGCTCCCTGATTGAAGGGAGGCAGCCCCTTTTATTCTCACCCAGATGTGCTCCAGGTGCTTGATGTTCTTCCAGCAGCACTTCCTGGTGTGGCAGAAGTGCTGCTCTTGCACTCCGGGCATCCCTGGCAGGATCATCCTCCATCTTCCCGGGTGTGGTGGAAGTACACGTTCCCCGGGCTCCCTGAGGCTTGGGGTGCCCCCTGGTGGTGGCCATGGGCTCCAACAGGCTTGAGCCTCCTTGCTCCTCTCCCATGGACCTCTCCCGATCCAGGGCGGTTGCCCCCTCGTGGCCCGGAGGACGAATACGCCACTTCCCAGTCCTTCCAGGCGTCCCGGCCAGGTCTGTCCCCCAGCCTCCTGTGACAATATATATATATATATATATATATATATATATATACTAGCAAAATACCCGCGCTTCGCAGCGGAGAAGTAGTGTGTTAAAGAGGTTATGAAAAAGAAAAGGAAACATTTTAAAAATAACGTAACATGATTGTCAATGTAATTGTGTTGTCATTGTTATGAGTGTTGCTGTCTTTTATATATATAATATACACACACACACACACACACACATAAACATATATATACATATATACATATCTACATATACACATATCTACATATATATATATACATATACACATCTACATATATATATATATATATATATATATATATATACATATATATATATACACATATCACACATATATATATACACATACATATACACACATATACATATATACATGTACACATACATACATACACATACATATACAGTATATATACACACATACATACAAACATACACACACACACACACATATATATATATATATATATTTACATATCTACATATATATTATGACAGACGACCGGCTATGGACTCCGGTCATCACCCCCAGGCCGCTAGGAGGAGCCCTCCGGACAGCATATTTGTGCCCCGAGTGCCAGCAGGGCCTCATGGACTTTGTAGTGTTTTGACACAGCCCTGCTGGATACCTTGGGGGCCGCTAGGAGTCGCTGTAGGGGGGCTAGTGGGCTCTGGCATGCCCTATAACCCGGGAGTGCATCCCAGTCACGGGACTGGAAGAAGCGATGTGCTCCCGGGATGAAGAAAAGGATTTTGCCCTGACCCGGAAGGAAAACGGACTTGTGGGTTTGGCTTGGAGCCACTTCCGGGTCAGGGGATATAAAAGGACTCTGGGAAGCCCAGAACATTGAACTGAGCTGGGAGGTAGGGTGGCGACGTGTCTGGGAGAGGAGGAGTATTATAGAGAGAGTATTGTGTTAATGAGTGTGTGGAGGAGAGTGCTTGGTGCACTACATTATAATAACAAAATAAAAAGTTATTATTATTATACATTCACCTGGTCATTCGAGTGGTACCTGAGGGTTCGAGAGGTGGACACGAGCCTCTACCGCTACAATATACACATATATATATATACATATCTACATATATATACACATATATATATATACATATCTACACAAATATACATATATATATATATATACATATCTACACATATATACATATATATATATACATATCTACATATATCTAGACATACATATATACATACATACATTGACATATATATGTGTATGTATATATATATATATATATATATATATATATATATATATATATATGTACATATCTACATATATATATATATATATATCAAATCAATGTCAACCTTTTGTAGGGTCTGTCCCTGAGACTTTTTAATTGTCATTGCGAAGCAGAGCCTTAGTGGAAATTGGAGGCGTTTGAATTGAAATGGGAGATCAGAGGGTATAACGGGGATGCGAGGAATAAAAACTATCTCCCCTGAGCCACCGCCAGTAAAAATAGTTGCCTGAATGAGGTTCTTTTGCAGACATGTGACCTGAAGTCTCGTGCCGTCACAAAGTTTCAGTGGCTGTACGCAAATCCACAGTCGGTTTCATATTGTTTTCGCACGTTACCAATTGTGTAATGTGTTTTTTGAACAGGTTTGATTCATCGAAGTGATCACTCCTGCTGCGTTCAGTCACTTCACGTGAGCCGCTCTCTTGTGTGATGTTGCGATGTCCACGGGTTTATTTAATGTTAGCTAAGACCCGGCAGTTAAAAGTTTCTCGCTACAGCAATTTTAACTCTGTCACAAAGTGATCCAAACTGTCGTTTATACCTCGTGTCTTCTCATTAAACTTGTATCTCGCGAATATGGCATTGCAAACGGCAGCGGGTCAGTTCACGTGCTTACATGGGAGGTGTGATGACGCGATATATTTTGATATATATCAAAATACCCGCGCTTCGCAGCGGCGAAGTACTGCTTTAAAATTTTTATTAAGAAGAAAAGTAAACCTTTTTAAACTGAGGGAAAATGAATCAATAATTATTTGTTAAGGATCTCTTTGTATACCATGTTGTCAGTTCGCCCTTCCGGTTCTAATATGACCAAGCTGTGTGCTGAGCTTACTCTTGAGCATGAAATCTAACGTGGTTTGTGCCCTTCAGAATGAAAACAGTTTGCATTCACCTTTTTAATAAAAGGCGAGCTTTTAAGCCTGAGAAATCACCCCGTAAATGCACACGTTTAATTGCACATGTGTTAATATGTATGCTTACACAGTATTAAAAGACACTCAACAACGTCATTTACCTTTGTTCCCGCGTTTGATAAAAGGCGAGCTTTAAGCCTGAGAAATCACCCCATAAATGCACACGTTTAATTGCACGTGTTAATATGTATGCTTACACAGTATTAAAAGACACTCAAAAATTAACGTCATTTACCTTTGTTCCCGCGTTTGACTTGTGCTGTAAATCTCTTCCTTGTTTTTAGTTCACGTGATTACGTAGGAGGCGTGATGACGCGATACGTGACTCCGCCGCCTCCATTAGAGTATATGGACAAAAAACAGGTTCCAGTTATGACCATTACGTGTAGAATTTCGAAATGAAACCTGCCTAACTTTTGTAAGTAAGCTGTAAGGAATGAGCCTGCCAAATTTCAGCCTTCTACCTACACGGGAAGTTGGAGGATTAGTGATGAGTGTGTCAGTCAGTCAGTGAGTCAGTCAGTGAGGGCTTTGCCTTTTATTAGTATATATATATATATATATATATATATATATATATATATATATATATATATATATATATATATATATATATATATATATACTAGCAAAATACCCGCGCTTCGCAGCGGAGAAGTAGTGTGTTAAAGAGGTTATGAAAAAAAAAGGAAACATTTTAAAAATAACGTAACATGATTGTCAATGTAATTGTGTTGTCATTGTTATGAGTGTTGCTGTGTTTTATATATATAAAATACACACACACATATAAACATATATATACATATACATATACACATATATATACATATCTACATATATATATATATATATATATATATATATATATATATATATATACATATACACATCCACATATCAACATATATATATACACACACACACACACACACATATATATATACACATAGATATATATATATATATATATATATATATATATATATAGCAAAATACCTGCGCTTCGCAGCGGAGAAGTAGTGTGTTAAAGAGGTTATGAAAAAAAAAAAAGGAAACATTTTAAAAATAACGTAACATGATTGTCAATGTAATTGTGTTGTCATTGTTATGAGTGTTGCTGTCTTTTATATATATAATACGCACACACACACACATAAACATATATATACATATATATATACATATCTACATATACACATATGTACATATACATACGTATATACACATCCAGATAAACATATATATACATATACAAATTTACATATCTACATATATATATATAGACATAGATATATACATACATACATTCACATATATATATATATATATATATACTGTATATATATATATATACTGTATATATATATATATATATATATATATATATATATATATATATATATATATATATACTGTATATATACATATCTACTTATTGGCTCCTGTATTTAGGATATGGCAGATTGGATAATGGACAGATGGACATTTGTATGCATAGCCCCATTTGCCCGTTTTCGTTTTTTTTCTTTCTTCAGTAATATTTCAGCAAACCCGGAGCTTGTCAGTTCAAATCGTGGTACTGACACCACTGTGTGACCCTGAGGAAGTCACTTCACCTGCCTGTGCTGCAAAAAACAAAAGTAATGTAACAAATTGTACCTGAGATGTTGTAAGTTGGTGGAATAAAGGCATAAGTAAAATAGATAAATATGTATTATACACATAGGAACTATTCATTTATTTTCAGTGAAGTCATCTGCAGCAAACTTTTATAAATGAGGGTTTCTGATTTTTAGATAGTGCAAACTGTTTCTTCTTTATTGACGTTTTCTCTTGGAGAGCTTTTTTCATTTCATTGAAAATGAAAGCAGCAGCTGCCAAAATATGTAGGTTTCTTATTAATTTTTCAACATTGTGTAAAATAAATGTATAAAGTAACATAAAAGGTTTAAATACTGGTTATTCTTTTACACTAAAATATTACTACAGAGATACAAAAAAAGTAAAATGGATATGTTCTTTTTCTTTAAGGAGATTAAATATTACTGAAGAAAGAAAATAAAAATTAAACAGCCAAATGGGGCTATGCATACGAACTTAAAAGGTTTAAATAAAACAGAAATATATATTTTATTTTTACTTGGTTAACTTGTGGAGGGTGTATCCTGAAGCAAAGCCCTAACTTTTTTCGTGAAAGCCCGTTTCAGTCAGTAAGTCTTATGTGTGTGTTTATGTATGTGTGTATATATATGTAGATGTGTATATGTAGATATATATGTATATGTATATAAATGTTTATGTGTGTGTGTATATTATATATATAATATATATATATATATATATATATATATATATATATAATATATATATATATATATATATATATATAAAAGACAGCAACAGTTATAAAAATGACAACACAATTACATTGACAATCATGTTACGTTATTTTTAAAATGTTTCCTTTTTTTTTCATAACCTCTTTAACACACTACTTCTCCGCTGCGAAGCGCGGGTATTTTGCTAGTATATATATATATATATATACATATACACACATACATGCAGTTTTAATAACACAGAAATCAATATAAACATTAACATCGTTATCATATGAGAATATGAAGTAATATATAAGAAGCACATTTCATATAAATATAAATTATTAAACAGTAAAATCTTCTTCTGTAATTTGCTACCGTGGCAATTTGTGTGTCTGTCCAGGATTTTAAATGACCTGTAGCTCGCAAACCGTTTCACCTATACACTTGAAATGTGGTACACATATAGTACGTCACGTCTACTATCCGCTTTATGGGTGATGATTGTTTTACTCTTTTTATCTTTATTTTATTTTATTGTAGAATCAACTCCTATCTGCGCACAGCAGGGCAGCCGTGGGCGGATGCGTATGGTGTATTCACTCCATGTTATCGTGCATTGCGCTGTCAGTGGTATTTTGATAAAAGAATTTGAACAACATATAAGAAGCGTATAAATTATTAAACAGTAAAACATTAACATTTAAGAAGTAAAGTTACATTAAGTACTACTGCAGTGCCTTCGGGTATACCTCATTTTTTGTTTGCCCATTACATGCTTAAATGTATACATTTTTTGGTGCACCTACCCGAGAACACGCGACATATAACCGAGCGTGGGAGAAGCATGGATTTTAAACACGCGTTGAGTTCATCTGCTGGTCTCCCTCGTGGAATAACTGGTAATGTTTGACTAAAATCTACAGCGAGTAAAACGACATTACCTCCTATTTTTTTTTTTACGATCTCTGAGATCTTGCTTTTTTCGTTTCAAGGCTTCATTAGCTCTTTTATGTTGTATGGTGTACTTATCACAAACCATCATCTTTGAATGTTGCAAGACTTTCGCCTTGTATGTAGATCGGGGTAATTACATTCATTGCATTCCTAGTCTGAATCACAATCTGATTGTATGGGTGGTTACCTGGCACTGTAGGGTTGCCACCCGTCCTTTAAAATACGGAATCGTGCCGCGTTTGAGAATGAAATTGCGCGTCCCGTTTTGAATCAATACTGGACGGGATTTATCCCGTATTTTTTGTATCATTTTTTTTTTAAAGCAGCGTCTCATGCAAATCATCCCACACGCATTTTATGAAGATGCCTCCTTTCCTACTTTTGATTGGGTAATACTTGATGTCATCGTTAGTTTGATTGGTCTTTTTAACTGTCCAGTGAGGAGGGCATGTCTTTTAAGTAGAGTCTGCAAAGTGCTGGCACTGAGATGTGGCGTCAGCGCCATAGTTGAAGCCCCTAACGTTGCGGTCAGCAAGTCGGCTAACATCCGCCATGTGCCGTCTTTCAGTTGCGAGAAGCAGATCATAGAATGGTTGAAACTGTTGCCCCTAATGTTGCGCCACGGCGTGTGGTTCGTTTATACCTCGTGTGTTCTCATTAAACTTTTATCTCGCGAATATGTTATTGCAATCCGCAGCGGGAGCGTTTCTATAAACTTAATTTAAACTTACGTTTTACACCGTGCTTTGTTTCCCTTATGAACATGCTTGTATGCTTAACTCGCTCCGTTCTCAATTGTTTAATTAATTTTTTGCTCTTCGCTGTTTGCGGCTCTTCCTCCATTTCCCCCTACTTCGTTCTTTTATCTCGCGAATATGTTATTGCAATCCTTAACGGGAGCGTTTCAATAAACTGATTGAAAATAGTTTTGCATTTACCTTTTTAGTAAAAGGCGAGCTTTTAAGCCTGAGAAATCACCCCGTAAATGCACACGTTTAATTGCACATGTGTTAATATGTATGGTTACACAGTATTAAAAGACAGTGAACAACGTCAGTTACCTTTGTTCCCGCGTTTGATAAAAGGTGAGCTTTTAAGCCTGAGAAATCACCCCGTAAATGCATACGTTTAATTGCACATGTGTTAATATGTATGCTTACACAGTATTAAAAGACAGTCAAAAATTAATGTCATTTACCTTCGTTCCCGCGTGTGACTCGTGCTGTAAATCTCTTCCTTGTTTTTAGTTCACGTGATTACGTAGGAGGCGTGATGACGCGATACGTGACTCCGCCTCCTCCATTACAGTGTATGGACAAAAAATATGTTCCAGTTATGACCATTACGCTTTGAATTTCGAAATGAAACCTGCCTAACTTTTGTAAGTAAGCTGTAAGGAATGAGCCTGCCAAATTTCAGCCTTCCACCTACACGGGAAGTTGGAGAATTAGTGATGAGTGTGTCAGTCAGTCAGTGAGTGAGTCAGTGAGGGCTTTGCCTTTTATTAGTATAGATATATATATATATATATATATATATATATATATATATATATATATATATATTTTTTTTTTTTTGGATTAAATGGGGACATCTGGGTTGGCCCCCAGCATTTTCCAGTGGTGACATGCAGTTCCTTACCCGACCACACTGTATATATATTGTCATAAGCACGACAAAGAGCCACACAAAAAAAAAAGGTTTGCTGGCACAAAGATGGCGGCTTTAAGGGAGAGCAGAGGAAGTGACGTCATCACTGGGGCAGGGCCCGGAAGTGACATCATCAGTAGGGCTGGAACTGGAAGTGATGTCATCACTGGGTGGTTGGGGCCCAGAAGTGGTGTCATTGAGACCGGAACCGGAAGTGACATCATCAGGGCCAGGCAGAATTTCCCGTAACTAGTCTGCAGAGAAGTGAGAAATAGAGTTAGTGCACTCTGCCATCCCCTGGTGTGGCGTGGAATTACTCTCATGCAGGCCCTTTAGCTGCCTCCCATGTGTATGAGTGTGACAATATATATAGTCATACATATGTGTCAGAGGAGCACCTTCTGAGCCCATCAGAGATATGACATACCACACCAGGATAAAAGGGGATTTTGTTGATAACCTTTTTCTCCAAAACTCAGAGAAGATGCCCCATGATGGCAGCTAGTTTTGTTTAAAGATTAGGGAATTAAATGGGACAACCCAGCTGGCATCCCAGCAGTTCATTTTTTTGGACTGTGTTTTATTTCCCCACTCGACTACTATATTGTGGACCACCAGGCTGGCACTGCCGCCTTAACCATGACACAGACAAGTGTGGGACACAAGTTCAAGGCACACCCATGTTTTTTATTTTCCTTTTACCTCACGGGAAACGCCTCCCCTGTTTCCCACAAGTACAGCAAAGTTCCCACAAGCACAAACAAAACTCTTCTTACTCTTTCTCTTTCCTCCTCCGCTCTTCCGGTCAAGCTTCATTTTCCTCCTCCTGATTCTGGCGTCTCGAGTAATGGCTGCTGGCTCCAATGCTCCAGGTGCTTGATGACCTGCACTTCCAGGTGTGGCGGAAGAACTGCCCAGAAGGGCTTAGCAGATGCTGCTGCAGCACCACCTGCCGGAACCCGCAGATCCCAACAGAACTGCACCAAACTCCAATTCCAGTCCTTCCAGCATGCTACATATATATATATATATATATATATATATATATATATATATATATATATATAGTGGTACCCGGCTGGAGTTCATGCCTGGCCAGGAGGACAGGAGGAGGGCTTGTACCTCCTCCAGAACACGAGGGGGCATCCTCCCTGGTTTTTTTGGGGGCCATGGGTACAGAGCTTGGAAGCTCAACCCTGTAGGGGCCTGTGGTCACCGCCAGGGGGCGCCCCAATGCCTTGGGAGCCCTGGACCTCAGCACTTCCGCCACACCCGGAAGTGCTGGGGGGAAGAGGATTGGGGACACCTGGAATCCATCCGGGATTCAGTCAATGGCAAGAGTCGGGTGGAAGTGGTCAAAGCTTGGTGGAGAGGAGTGGAGGCGGACCAGAGACTGTGAGAAGGCATTGTGTTGTGGCCAAGGACTTGAGGGGTGATTGGTGCAGCGACACTGGGTATTATGCATTTCGATGGATGTAAATATTGTAAATAAACATGTGTTGGGTGAAATCAACATGTCTACCTGTCTGTGTCCGGGCTGTTCCCCACAATATATATATATATATATATATATATATATATATATATATATATATATATATATATATATATATATATATATATATATATATATATACACAGTATATTTATATATATATATATATATTGTGGAGGATTACGGCTTCTTACTCCGGCCCTCACCCCCAGTCCGCCAGGAGGAGCTCTCCGGGCAGCATGGACGTGCCCCGAGGTCCAGCAGGGCCTCATGGACTATGTAGTTTCTACACACAGCCCTGCTGGATACCTTGGGGGCCACCAGGTGTCGCTGTAGGGGGGCTCGTGGGCTCGTATGTGCCCTATAACCCGGGGGTACGTCATCATCACGTGACAGGAAGAAACAACGTGCTTCCGGGTTGAGGAAAAGGACTGTTTACCCTGACCCGGAAGGAATAAGGAACTGTGGACTGTTGGACAGGAACACCTCCGGGTCAGGGTGTATAAAAGGATTGTGGGTAAGCCCAGACATTGAGCTGAGCTGGGAGGTAGGAGGGCGAAGTGTCTGGGCGAGGAGGAAAGTATTGAGTATTTGTGAGAGAATTTTTTATATGAGTGTGGAGTGGAGGGTGCTTTGTGCACGTTATTGCTATTTAATAAAGAAGTCTTGGACTCTTATCCGGTGTCTGGAGTGGTACCTGAGGGTCCGAGAGGTGGACAAAGGGCGTATCTGCTACAATATATATATATATATTGTGACAGATAAGGGCGCTCTCGCTCCCTTGAACCCTCAGACCACACGTCAGACACCAGGTAAAAGTCCAAAGATGAATATTTATTATAATAATAAAGTGCACAAAGCTCCACCACTCCACTATACTCAATAATAATCAATAATCAATCCTTCAATCTCCCAGACGCTTAGCCACCCTGCCTCCCAACAGCTCGTCCGTCTGGGATTTCCCAGAGTCCTTTATAGTCCTTGACCCGGAAGTGTTTGTCCCTCAGTCCATGTGAATTTCCATCACTTCCGGGTCAGGTAAAACTCCTTTTCTTCATCCCGGAAGCACGTCATTTCTTCTGTCCATGTGACTGGGACATACTTCTGGAGCATAGGGAAAATAGTCCCTGGGCCTCCCTGCAGCGACTACTGGCGGCCCCCATGGTATCCAGCAGGGCTGTGCATTAAAAGTCCACTGTCCATAATTCCCTCCTGGCATTCGGGGCATCTCCATGCTTCAAGGAGGGCTCCATCTGGCAGCTTGGGGGTATTGGCCGGAATGAATGGCCAGCCATATCTCACAATATATATATATATATATATATATATATATATATATATATATATATATATATACTGTATATATATATATATATATATACAGTGATCCCTCGCTATATCGCGCTTCGCCTTTCGCGGCTTCACTCTATCGCGGATTTTATATGTAAGCATATTTAAATATATATCGCGGATTTTTTGCTGGTTCGCGGATTTCTGCGGACAATGGGTCTTTTAATTTCTGGTACATGCTTCCTCAGTTGGTTTGCCCAGTTGATTTCATACAAGGGACGCTATTGGCAGATGGCTGAGAAGAAACCCAACTTACTTTTCTCTCTCTCTCTCTTGTGCTGACTTTCTCTGATCCTGACGTAGGGGGATTGAGCAGGGGGGCTGTTCGCACACCTAGATGATACGGACGCTCGTCTAAAAATGCTGAAAGATTATCTTCACGTTGCTACCTTCTGTGCAGCTGCTTCCTGAAGTGACATGCTGCACTGTGCTTTGCATACTTAAAAGCTCGAAGGGCACGTATTGATTTGTTTGCTTTCCTCTGTGTTTATGACATTCTCTGCTCCTGACGCGTACTCCTTTGAAGAGGAAGATATGTTTGCATTCTTTTAATTGTGAGACGGAACTGTCATCTCTGTCTTGTCATGGAGCACAGTTTAAACTTTTGAAAAAGAGACAAATGTTTGTTTGCAGTGTTTGAATAACGTTCCTGTCTCTCTACAACCTCCTGTGTTTCTGCGCAAATCTGTGACCCAAGCATGACAATATAAAAATAACCATATAAACATATGGTTTCTACTTCGCGGATTTTCTTATTTTGCGGGTGGCTCTGGAACAAATAAGAGAGTGCATAAATGTTTGGGGTTCCAAAGCTCCAAATGGTGATCCCTGTATAACTGAAAGTTGTTGCAAAAAGAATATAAGCTGACAAATGTCGAGGATGTTTTTCCAGACAAGAGTATTTTTTAACACTGAGGAGAGATGGCAGTGAAGATGGTTATAAGGCAGCCTCAGTGGAACGGATAAGTTCAGGTGTCTGGAAACCAGAAGTGATGTTAGTGATCCTCATGACGTTGATCTTCTGGGCTGCAGGTAGAAGAGGTGGAGAGGCATTAGGTGACAGCACCAGCACTTGACTCGGGGTGGAATTACCATTTGATGAGCCCTGAGGCTTTAAGTTCAGGGTGCCAGAAGACAGGGGTGTTTCCTTAACTGATAGAAATGCAGGCAACAGCCCTGGCCAAAACCAGACGGAGGAAGCAGCAGGTGGTGTTGCTGATCCTGGCTCTTTTATGTGCAAGGTCAGAGTTGAAATCTTTCTGTGGCTCTTTGTAACAAAACATTTTTTTTGCACTACATGTACAATAACTAGTAAAATAAAAATTGGACCTTTATAACATTGGCCCTGATTTGTTTGTGAGGTTCCTCTTGGTAAAAATTGGGTGGGTATTATTAAATAGGATTTTACACCTAATTTTGAAATGACACTTTATTTTGTGCCAATTTTAATCCCTGTCTTGTCTTTACTCCAGTTTCTAGCCTTTTGCTGCCCCCTTCCATTGTTCTTCATTTTTTGCCCTATGATAAGCTCCAAAGCATTCAGTTAAAAGTCAGACTATCATACAGGCTGCTATGCTGTGGTAAATACTCAGACACAGGTGCCGTGAGTGATAATGCATTCTGGATAAACTCCAAATTCTGTTAAACCTTACAGATCTGACTTCCTTGAAGTTCAGCACAGTGCAAAAGAACATTTAGTCAAATATACTGCAGCATTTCAGGGCTCAAAGCCAACTGTATCCATTGAGATGGAAGGGACTTGCATTTCAGCCACAATCGTAGTCAACTCTCGTCACTGATGGTCACCACACTGCATCGACTTTTCCCTGCACAATGGAAAGGCCTGATGAAGCCATCAATCTGTTTTTATTTTATATAGCACCCTTTTTGTGGCTTATCTTTAGAAAGCACTTAATAAGGAGCACAATAATACTGTTCAAAGCAGCAAGATCACATGCAGTAAAAATCTTTCAATATGTAAAATGAGAAATAAATACTGAGAACAACTTACAAAAAAAAATATAATGAAATAAAACAAGAAAACATGTACTGTAGGTTCAGATTGACAACAGGTAGAGCCAGTGTCAATATAACAGACAGAAAAGGATCAGTCAAAAAATAAAATGAACTGAGGCCCAGTAAAACTGATCAAAAGTGTACCTGGAAAGCTGGGTTTATGATTAGCCTGAGGCACTGAACGGAGATGAGCCGGAGCTGCAAAGCTGGATTAGCTTCAACTGACAGTCGGGGCAAAAAAGAATCGTCCAACAGAGACCCCGAGTCTTCTTAGGCAACTTATGTACAGTAATCCCTCCTCCATCGCGGGGGTTGCGTTCCAGACCAACCCGCGAAATAAGAAAATCCGCGAAGTAGAAACCATATGTTTATATGGTTATTTTTATATTGTCATGCTTGGGTCACAGATTTGCGCAGAAACACAGGAGGTTGTAGAGAGACAGGAACGTTATTCAAACACTGCAAACAAACATTTGTCTCTTTTTCAAAAGTTTAAACTGTGCTCCATGACAAGACAGAGATGACAGTTCCGTCTCACAATTAAAAGAATGCAAACATATCTTCCTCTTCAAAGGAGTAAAGCAAACAAATCAATAGGGCTGTTTGGCTTTTAAGTATGCGAAGCACCGCGGCACAAAGCTGTTGAAGGCGGCAGCTCACACCCCCTCCGTCAGGAGCAGGGAGAGAGAGAGAGAGAGAGAGCGAGAGACAGAGAAAAATCAATACGTGCCCTTTGAGCTTTTAAGTATGCAAAGCACAGTGCAGCATGTCGCTTCAGGAAGCAGCTGCACACAGAAGGTAGCAACGTGAAGATAATCTTTTAGCATTTTTAGACGAGCGTCCGTATAGTCTAGGTGTGCGAACAGCCCCCCTGCTCACACCCCCTACGTCAGGATCAGAGAGAGTCAGCGCAAGAGAGAGAGAGAAAAGTAAGTTGGGTAGCTTCTCAGCCATCTGCCAATAGCGTCCCTTGTATGAAATCAACTGGGCAAACCAACTGAGGAAGCATGTACCAGAAATTAAAAGACCCATTGTCCGCAGAAATCCGCGAACCAGCAAAAAATCCGCGATATATATTTAAATATGCTTACATATAAAATCCGAGATGGAGTGAAGCCGTGAAAGGCGAAGCACGATATAGCGAGGGATTACTGTACATGTATGTTGCTTCATCTTTGCTATCAAAGTGAGTTTAACCTAATATTGCATTCATTGTATCATTTTTTTTAGCGACTGACCAAAAAAATTGTTACTCAGAATATGGAACCAATGTAGGAAGCATTTTAAGATAAAGAAGCTTTTATCTGTGGCACCTCTGCATTAGAACCATCTTTTTCCACCCTCTCAAACAGATGCAGTTTTTAATACAGTAATCCCTCCTCCATCGCGGGGGTTGCGTTCCAGAGCCACCCGCGAAATAAGAAAATCCGCGAAGTAGAAACCATATGTTTATATGGTTATTTTTATATTGTCATGCTTGGGTCACAGATTTGCGCAGAAACACAGGAGGTTGTAGAGAGACAGGAACGTTATTCAAACACTGCAAACAAACATTTGTCTCTTTTTCAAAAGTTTAAACTGTGCTCCATGACAAGACAGAGATGACAGTTCCGTCTCACAATTAAAAGAATGCAAACATATCTTCCTCTTCAAAGGAGTAAAGCAAACAAATCAATAGGGCTGTTTGGCTTTTAAGTATGCGAAGCACCACGACACAAAGCTGTTGAAGGCGGCAGCTCACACTCCCTCCGTCAGGAGCAGGAAGAGAGAGAGAGAGACAGAGTTTGTTTTTCAATCAAAAATCAATACGTGCCCTTCGAGCTTTTAAGTATGCGAAGCTCCGTGCAGCATGTCATTTCAGGAAGCAGCTGCACAAAAAATAGCAACGTGAAGATAATCTTTCAGCATTTTTAGACGAGCGTCCGTATCGTCTAGGTGTGCAAACAGCCCCCCTGCTCAATCCCCCTACGTCAGGATCAGAGAAAGTCAGTGCAAGAGAGACAGAAAAGTAAGCCGGGTAGCTTCTCAGCCATCTGCCAATAGCGTCCCTTGTATGAAATCAACTGGGCAAACCAACTGAGGAAGCATGTACCAGAAATTAAAAGACCCATTGTCCGCAGAAATCCGAGAACCAGCAAAAAATCCGCGATATATATTTAAATATGCTTACATATAAAATCCGCGATGGAGTGAAGCCGCGAAAGGCGAAGCGCGATATAGCGAGGGATTACTGTATCTGGAAACCATTTGGGATTAAATCACTTAGAGATCTGTACATCGACAACGTCTTCGCATCCTACAAAAAATACATTCCTAACGTAACTTTCCAAAAACACATTTCTTTCACTACCCTCAAAGTAGAAACTGTGTTAAACAAAACCTGACCAATTTTCCTCACCTCCCACCTCCCTCTATGCCGGAAAAAATTTTGATCAGTTTTGAGGATTCAGACAGGCATCTCTGTAATATATAAAACCTTTTTACAGTCCCTCCCTTTCAAAGATCCAAGAGGTAAGTGGGAAAATGATCTCTCACTCAGCATCTCAGAAAAGGAGTGGAAGGTAGCACAGAATTGCACAGAATTCAATCGAGCTTCATATGCGCAAAAGCATACAATTATTCAATTCAAAATTATGTATCGAGCGCATCTCTCTAGTTTAAAACTGTCCAAAATGTTTCCAGGGCAAGATCCAACCTGCGAACGTTGTAATCAAGTCCCAGCCTCACTGGGTCACATGTTCTGGACCTGCACCAAATTAACATCACTCTGGAACAAAATCTTTAAATGCCTTTCAGACAGCATTGGGGTCACAATCCCTCCTAACCCATTAACAGCTGTGTTTGGTGTTCTTCCAGATGGGCTTAAAGTGGAGAAGGACAAAAAAACACTGATTGCCTTTACTACACTATTGGCACGTAGACTTATCTTGCTAAACTGGAAGAATCCTAACTCTCCTACTTTAAGTCAGTGGGTAACTGATGTTATATACTATTTGAAATTGGAAAAAATCAAATTCACACATAGAGGATCTGTACAAAACGTTTTAGAACATTTTAGAATAAGCATTTAAATTGAGGAAGCAGGTTCTTCTCCCCTGTTTTACTCCATTTATATTTATTCATTTATTAATTTATCTATTTACTTATTTTTACTAGCTTAAAGTTTTACTCTGCTGGCCCAGCTCTCATTCTCAGAGGTGGGGGTTGATTTGTTTCTAACCTATTTTTGTAAAACTCAGTTTATTTGTATGGAATGTTATTTGATTTTAATAAAATCAATAAAATCAGTAAGTGCATTGTCTGGGTTTACTGGTTTGTTATAGTTTCACTACAGTATTTTTCATGATTATTAGTTATGATCCCATTTGAAAGTGTCCTGATTTGGTTTATTTCATTTATGGAATTATTGTCCTTTTTGTAGTTTCAGATTGTTGCTCCTTTTCATGAACCAATGCCATTATTGTGTTATTTACAGCCGCTGTGCCATTTTTAAACCAGCAGAGTCTAAAGCCCGATTATAATACGGGACATACAACCTTGAGCCTGATGTTTCAGAACAAAAAAAGGCTACATTCAAACGGCAGATCAACCATTTTCCTTTTACAAATCTGATCTTTTTAGAGACATGTGATTAGCAAAAGAATGACACCAAATCAAAAGTTTTCAGAAAGGATTTGGACTGCTTTTGTAACGACTTCCCACTTCACGCTCTCGTGTCCACAGGTTTCTACATACATATCCAGCAGTGACCTCTGTGCTGAAACCAGCAGCTAAAATATTCTTCCTTGCCACCACAAGCTGGTGAATTCACAGATATCCTTCCATTTAATGATCAGACGTAGTGCTTAAGTCTGACAAAATTGCCTTTATTCACTTCAGTCTTTCAGGACATATTCATAATAGGTATTACTCATCATATCAGATTTGGTTCACTCACAAAATTAATTTGCGCAGTCAAAAATTAAAAAGTCAGATACAAGGCAGAAATCTAAATAGAACCTGTTTCAGCTGCAGTGTGAGTGTAGTCTTGAAAGACACATACTTGTTCACACAAGAGCTACTTCATGTCAGCTACAGTATCCAAAAGTGTTAATGTGGGTAAACAGTACATTTAGGAGAGTTAATGGGGCTATGACAGTGAATGCTTTTTTTGGGTTAGAGAGCTAATCTCACTATTGTTGGGGAGGCAGGAATTTTTAATTCTTTAAGTAAGTGGTTGATTGACTTGATGATAATTTATCAGAACATAGTATTACACCAATAATGACAATTTTAACCTGTGTCTAGAATTGTGAAAGTGTTATGTTTAAGCTCTAGGGCCTCATTTATAAAGCTTGCATACACACAAAAAGAGGCTCAAAATGTGCATACACAACTTCCTCTGCAAATGTCAGTATTTATAAAAGAAAACTTGTCGTGAAAGCTCATGTATATTTACCCACCTCTGACCCATTCGTACACAACATTATGGAGAAACTGGGAAATGACGACACCCTTGATCAAGCAGGTAAATGCAGGAAAACCAGGTAAATAGTGACTAATAATAATAATAATAATAATTCATATCACTGAACTGTTATTATAATGTGTGTTGACATGACAAATATACCTCAAATGTGATGAGTATGATGCACAGACTTTATTTTAGTTCTCTTTAAAGAGGGCCAATGCTGCGTATTTGCACTGAAGAACTTTTTTGTTTTTTGTCAGTTTATATTGGCTGCTTGTTGTCACTTCTCAGGGAAATGGCTGACAGGTCAGGAATATCTCAATCAAGCTTCACTTCATCATGCCTGCTGTGCTGCAAGTCATTAACCAACTGGTGAGGCACTACATCCATTTTTCATGTGGCGTGGGTGCACATTCATAAAACACAACATGTTTTTGCCAGTGTCCGCTTCTTCTAACATAATCGGATTTTTTACTGCACTCACACTGCAATAAGGGCACCAAGAGAGAGAATGAAGTTGCTTTTCTTCACCATAAGCAGTTAACATTGCATTAATGCACAAGTCATCCAAGCTGTGACTGGCAGACATTGTGTCTTGATGGCCTGGGTCATCCTGTGATTAATTTATTTTGAGGCAGAGTAGCTTTGACAGACTTGCCGGTGCTGTTTATGGTGGCATACTTGTTGGTACTGTTAACTGGCTGAATCCTCAGTGTTTCATATGGCATGTACTATTCATTGTAACAGCAAACATGTCATTAGATGTGCCAGATAGTAGCGGTTACCTGCTCAGACGATGGTGTCTTACACCTTTCCTGGACCCCCAGAGCACTATAATGCCACACATTATCTTGCACTCTCTATTGTGGAATATAACCAGATACTCTTGAATGCAGGTGGGGTTGTCTTGACACATCAAATGGAAGGCTGTTCTGCTTGCCAACAAAGTTCTTCAGCATCATGACTGCATATGTATGAGGTTGATTAGCATGCTCCATATATGGATTTTTCAGGGAGGTGTTAGAGGTGCAAACACGTACTCATATTTACAAGGTAAACGTAATATATAAATGGTAAATTGTGTAGAAATGTGCGTATGGCAGGTTTTATAAATGTGATTTTTTTTGGTGTACACGTTTTCCTGTTTTTTTTGCCATGTGCATCTTTTCACAGTCGATTCCACACCAAGTTTTATAAATGAGGCCCCGTGTCTTACAAGTAAATTATTTTTTTATGTCCTTTTTGTTCATTTTTTGTCATTTAGTTAATATTAATAATGTTATTGTTCTTTTTTATGTTTATTATTAGTATAATTAAGTATTTTCTATCAGTTTTGTTTTTGTTATTGTTCTGTGTGTGAATTCATGTTCTGCTGTGTCCCTTGTGTTTTGTCAGTGGTTCCCCAAGAGGAGGGGCCACCTGTCAATCTCCTTTGAGGGATGGCTCCCAGCCTTATAAAGACTCATGGGAATTGCAGTCCCTTCTGGTACATTGTATGTGCTTGCGTGTTGGTGAGTTTCTTTTTCTGCTATTGATATTTTTTTGTATTTACTGTCATTTTGACTGTTTTGCTCCTGTTTTTTGGGATTGTGATAATTTTTTGGGAGTTATTTACTTAGTATTGCCTTGTTGAAAGCTCCATTTGCCTCTTTTTCACACTTTAAGCATTTTGTTATTTTTTTCTGATCTTTGCAAAGTTAATCTCCTTTCATTAAGATTCCTTGTTTACCTTTTCATCCACAAGCAGGAGGTTTATGATCATCCTCCCTCTGGTGGCACTTGGACTATTGGATATTTTGTGAACGTTACTTAATTCTTTTAAGCTAAGCACATTTTGGCACCATGTAGACCACAGCCAATTACTAAAACGGAGTTCAGGCTGCCTTCAGGTGCATATGGTGTGAAATCTGACCTGGTTCTCAATCTATTCTTAGAGACCTCACACCAATTTGGCCATTTTGGGTGAGGGGATCACAGCATAACACACATTCCACTGGATGCTTAAAAGTTTTTTAGATCACATTAAAGAAAAAATGTTACATTCATATATATGCATTGTGCTCAATGATGAAAAACTGCATTTTCAAATTAAATGTATTCATTTCCCTGCCATATTTTACCAGATATAATATTTTTGATGTTCTTGTCAGTGGTAGAGTCTGCTAATACAGGAGTTTGATTAATAAAATGACATCCTCACTCATGTGCCATGGACATGTTGAAGATAGGAGTGCATTTGCCAGCACACACCTCTTCAAGAAGTGATATGACTGCCACAGTCAATTAGGCCTGACATGCTGTATAAAAGAAAAATATCTAAAGCACTAGATAGGAAATTTTTTTTTCAGTTCTTAGTAAAAGTGAATTAATGTGTAATACTGTACATGGAGATTCAAAAAGAGCCATATATTTTCAAAAATGTATTATTCACTAACTAAGTACCAAGTACGTGTAGTGTGCACCAAATTGTAACGTTACTGTTAATTTTTGTCCTGATTTTGGCACTTGATGAAATGAAGGACCACATCATTCTTAATGGGTCTACCATTGACAGGGTCTGCAATGAATTACACTGCAGGGTCGATGTGTGCTGTGTGACATGGTGTGAAATATTTCACCTTTGTAAGTTTATGAAAAAAGCAGTGACAGTTATTTACAAATTGGTTTAGTCTACATGATTACGTGAATCTTAGGTAATGAGTAATACATTTTTAAATGCGTTTAGTTCTTTCTGAATCACCCTGAATGTCCCTTCATGTAATTACATTACAGCATACACAGGATTTCCATTTTATTTAGAAAAACAGGCAAGGCAAGTTGAATCAATAAAGTGTAAAAAATAATGCATTTCTTGAAATTGTCAATGAAAATTACAAACATTTCTCAGAGACTTTTATCCATCAGGAGGAAGTGACAGCCGCGGCCCGACATGTTTTCTTCAGTCTTAACTCGTAGTTGTCCTCGATTGTGCTGTGCTTCACTGTGAAAGAAATCTGAAGAACCTGTAATTGAATAGCTGAGAGTGAGATCATGCAAGTGGTATAACATTGGATAGATGAAGTAACAATTCAGAGAGCAGCTCACATGCTTTCTAATTAGTGGATATATAGGGCTTTGTATCATTGAAAATCTCCAGAGGTATCTACACAACATAGCCCAACACCGACTTCAGCAACTTCAGTGTCCGCTTAAATATGAACAACGGTGGCACTCCTTAGTAAAGTACAGCCCTGCATTCATTTTCAGACCTGCTAATCCAAACTGAAATGAATGCTGTGCAGTAAGGTACATACAGTACATGGGCACATTGTGATACAAACCTGCAATGGTTGGAATTATAGCAGACCTCTGAGTACAAATAAAAGGTTAGGGTGTAAGATATGAAAGCAGCACCACTAATACTAGAGACTACCTGAGAACTTTTTTCTTGAGCCAATTTCACTTATATGAGGTTTTTCAGTTTTGATGGAGTGAAGGTTGATGTATACCTCTGTTTCAAGCCTGTGCCGTACCTATACCGCAGTCCGCATTGTTTATGGTGTATATATGGTGTAAGCCTGATGCTCACCTCCTTAAAAATGACTACGCATAGCGTCAAAGTCAACCCTGTGCAGACCCCTTCAACTCTGAATGGCCAGTTTGGTAACTATGTATTTCCTGAGACGTGTTTCTGTTTGTCTTCTGGTTTGGAGGTCAGCATATGCATGAAAAAAATGGAAAAATCTAATGGGATAAATATGTTTGCCTAAGGAAGAAAATTGTAGCAAGAGGAGCAGAGATCCTGGAGGGAAAAAACTGCTTGCATTTTAATGGGTCATTTGCTTTTCTTGCATGCTACAAACACCGCTAACTAACGTTCAGTGTGATGGAGAGGTAGAAACTGCTTTCAGTGGCAGAGCCTACGTGCACAGCTACGCGTAGGCTTGATGCAAAAGTATAAACTAGCTTTATTTGTTTAGTGGCAGCAAAATAATGCAACATTTATCCTGGGGGTTTCTCCATTCACATCATTGTTTCTTGCAGTGCATACATAACACATTAAACAACATTAAAAAAGTAATAATTTTAAATCATTTATAAATGACACTTGACAGAAGTACAAACTCCCGTAATGCCCAGGCAACGAAAGTGAGATGTGGTATTGCTGAGTTTTTTTTTTTATCACCAATAATGCTTAGAAAGTAGTTGAGAATTTCTAAAGAGCATTTGAACAAACACTGTATGTATTTTTATTCATAGCCACTTTCATTTAAAACTTTTTTTCCCAAAAAGCAAAGTTTCAGTGCTGTAGATGGCAAAACATGTGGTAAATGTGAAAAGACAGCAGATTGCAGATATTTGGAATTATGATAAATTTGCAGACAGTTAGCCAAATGTTTTTAACTAAAAAGGTTTCATCTGATGGTTTATTTATACCTTTTAATTTTCTACAACTTTTGTATTAAACCATCCATCCATTATCCAACCAACCCACTATATCTTAACTACAGGGTCATGGGGGTCTGCTGGAGCCAATCCCAGCCAGCACAGGGCACAAGGCCGAAAACAAACCCCCGGTAGGGTGCCAGCCCACCACAGGGCACGCACACACACACACACACACAAACACACCCACACACCAAGCACACACTAGGGCCAATTTAGAATCGCCAATCCACCTAACCTGCATGCCTTTGGACTGTGGGAGGAAACCAGAGCGCCCGGAGGAAACCCACGCAGACACAGGGGGAACATGCAAACTTCATGCAGGGAGGACCCAGGAAGCAAACCCAGGTCTCCTAACTGCGAGGCAGCAGCGCCACCGTGCCGCCCCTTTTGTATTAAACATTTTTTTAAATAAAATATAAACATTATTCTGTGATACAGAAATTCCATAAACATATTTTATTCAAAATCGGTACTGGTGTAAAATTCAAGGAGTATCATTTGAGTGTCAAGTTTGATCACAATCAGTGGATCAGTTTACAATTTACAATACAATACAATACAATTTATTTTTTGTATAGCCCAAAATCACACAAGAAGTGCCGCAATGGGCTTTTTATTCATGCCCACCCACAGACACCACACCACAAATTCTATAATCATATTCAGAAAGGCCTAAAATGTGTAAAACCATCAGAAAAATCAAAGCCTATGTTTCATCCTAATTGTAATAGTCTCTTCTGTCTACATATGGAGAAAATAAAAGTTGTAAATGCATTACTACAAACACAGTATTGGCCAGTGAATATTGCAAAATGACATTGATGGACAGATTGAGGTGTTTCCTGTAGATTTCTCTAGCAATCATTCATATAGACAGACAGACAGACAGACAGACAGACAGACAGACAGACAGACAGACAGACAGACAGACAGACAGACAGACAGACAGACAGATAGATAGATAGATAGATAGATAGATAGATAGATAGATAGATAGATAGATAGATAGATAGATAGATAGATAGATAGATAGATAGATAGAGGTCCTCTAGTGGTCTCATGCTCTTCCTCTCCTACTTTGTTCCTCTCTGTTATCCTGTGGCTTGGCAACTGCTGCTGCTATTTGGAGAAATTGCACGCTTATGTAGATTAATTTGGTTGTCCATGTGCAAATTTATGGCTCTGTCCTGTTTGCAGAAATTTTGTATCTGTTCTATTATTGCGAAATGCCAGGAGATTCCAGAAAGTGTGAGGATTCATCATATTCTTTATTAGAAAGGCACTTGAAAGAAAATCCATCATCCTTGATATAATTCCATTGTGATTGTGCACAGGATTTCAAAAGAGCACCCTAAGGTTCCATTTTCAGCACGCAAGGCATTAATAGACACTATTTTTGGTACGGGTCAGTAACTCCTTAAGAATGCTGACATTTCAGTTGTCATTCCCTGCCGTTGCTTTGCCTGTCTACTCCTGTATGGTGGATGCCCTCCTCCCCTTAATGTCCAAGAGACTTTACAGGTGAAGAGAGCTAGCACTCCAGCACAAATCAAAAAGAGTCTTCCTGCCTGTTGTTAATCTTTTTCAAGGATGAAAGCAGTTGACCTTCCCCTGGTGACTTGTTGAAAAGCCAGCTGCTAATGGGATGGGGAGACTTCAAGTTGGGTTAATACAGGTCTGAGTAGATAGGAGGTAGAGGCTCGTCTTTTGCTTATGGTGGTACAGTGGATTTGGATACCACCTCACGACACTCAGACGTTAGGGAGTGGGCACAGGCCCAGTGCTGGATGTTGGATGGATACTTGAACAGATATGAAAAAAGCTTGGTGTTCAAGAAGAAAGGAATCTGTGGTGAATGTGTGGCATATAATGATAGGCAAAGGAGACCAAAAGAACAATTATATACAGTACCTTTCATCCTGAATGCCACTGGCTGACATGCAAACTGCAATGTTTTGCATTTGGAGTACCAAGAGACAGAGTCATGCAAGGAGATAACTCATTCAAAAGACTGTCATCAGGCGATCTGGTCCATACAACCTACTTGTTATTGCCCAGGTTCCACTTCTCTTGTTAGTTACAGAGGAAAGAGCCCTTACTTCATTGAGAATCTCTGTGAGTATTTAGTGAGTGGCGTGTGGACTACAAAATTGCTGTCTTTTGCAAACGTCAGTTTCTTTTCCATCGGCATACCTAAGGATTCAGCAAGCATGAACAATTTCTCAGTTACTGATTAAAGTAAACTTGCATCTCATCTAGGACAGGTAGTGTGGACAGGACTGGTTCCAAGTGATAGTATAACCTGAGTAAATCACTTAACTCACCTGTGGCCAAATTGTATAAAAATATGCAAAATATTGTGCTATATGTCTTTACTGTTAGAGCATATTATTGAAAAGTGCTATGCAAAAGATTGTCACCTAAATCTACTGGAATAGGAGCAAGTGACTTGTGAACATGATCAAGGATTACAATTTAGGGTTTTTGATTGCTCAATAAGTTAAGTGAAAAGTAAAATAAAGTACCAGAGTGCAGCAGTGTAGTCCCTTGTGTGTACTGGTGCTCCCGAGGAGCTCATGTTATTTTGGCTACCTGTGTGTCTCTTTGGCTTTGCAGCTCACCGCCCCATTTACAGCGTCAATGAGCGGTCTGCTGGCTCTGTGTGCTCCACTAGGTACAGTGTGTGTGTGTGTGTGTGTGTACAAACATCCTGTGCTACTGCACTGTGATAAATGATAGTTTATGAGCCTAGGCAGCAGGGAGGTGACCCCAGTCTGCTCTCCACTGCCTAGCTTATTCATCATCAGAGGACGCCCCCCGTATCCAAAAGCAACTCACCAAGTTGCTAATTCAAGCAGCCAGCGAGAAGGGCAGAGGGAGTTGCAGAGCACAGAATACCCAGCAGTTGCATGGGCACGGTGAGGCCAGCTGGCACACTGGCTCTGTCCAGCTCACAGAATTCCACATTTGATCACCAACCACTGATGCTATTAGAGGAGCCCACTAATTTTTAGAATAAATATGTTCTGGGACTTGCAGTGTTATCCTTTATCTCTGTAATATTTGTAATGATTTATCATTAAATTCTTGAGAAACTTTTCCAAACTCCCCAAGAGCGTGCCGTGCATGTCCGTTTGTCGTCGTCCTCCTCCTCCTCCTGTGCTCCAAGTGATTAAATCAGCAATTCAGATAAATTGTTGGTCTGTTTTCACAGCAGACGAAACAAGTAAATTAAATGCAGAGTTGACAGAGCCATATGGTGCAAGTCTCTGGAAGTTAAAAAAAAAAATACAAAAACAAAAAAAAAAAAAGATTAATTGATAATAGCTGACTTCTCTACCGCCATCAAGGCAGGGACCGCCTTGTGCTGCTGGCACTAAATCACATTGTGTTGGTTTCTAGAATTAAAAAAACAAAGTTTGAAATTGACACAGTCTGTTTACGACATCATAGCTCTTCTGATGTTCAGCTTGATGTGACCTTCCGCGGCATCCAGTTTTATTTTTCATCCTTCAATTCAGTGTTGTACACTTCTGTCTTCCTGAGCTATCTGCCCCCAAATCTTTTCACAGTGAATAATTTATAAGCAAATTGTTGGCAATTTCCTGCCTTTTCAAGATAATAGCTAATTACTAATGATGGACTTTGGTTAGAGCTGCATCCAGAGATAAAGAAAATTAGACTAATTTTTGACTAATTTTCATGGTAGCGTGCATGGCAAGGTGCCATGACACCTCTTACACTAATTCTGTAGGCACTCTCTCTGTCTCTTTGCAGGCCACCTGCTTAGAAACTGAGCCTCACTCTGCTCGGCTCCATTCTTAAGGGTGTGCCTACATGTTGGAGGGAAGGTTAGCCAAGTGTGCCTCTGCCATGATGACAGTGTCAGCCTGCACCAGTTGTGTTGTTGTTCTTGTACTCGGTTGGCTTCCATTGTGTTTTACACCATCAGAGAGAGTGAGTATAGCCCTAGATTTGGCAATTTTAGCATGATAACAAACTCTTTTAATTTACATTGCATGTGATAATATTAGGCAAATGAGTAATAATTTACAGTTTGTTACATATGAAAGTTACCCAGAAAGCTTTGCAACACTGTTTTTATCTTACAAGTAATTTACCATGGAATTGTTAATTAAAGGACAGCTAGATGTAATGCTTAGGGAATCCATTCGGAGCCCGGGATTCCCGGACATTTTTCATTCCCGCATTCCCAGGAATGAAACTGCTGTAATTCCCGGGAAAACAGGAACAGCCAAGCTCGCATATATAGCATGCAAAAGTGTAAAAATCGATCAAGAAATAACAGAGTTATGGCGCCATTGCTGCAGCTTGCACTTCATCAGACAACAGCTTTGAACAGCAACTTTAAATTGCAATGCGTCAGCCTGTTGCATCCGCATTATCTGTGCTAAGACACTTGCCATCACAGAATGATGACAAGAAACTGGATGCATCAGTAAAAGCTGAAATGGCGGTGTTTCAGCGCAACAGCAAGCGCGGGCGTTGTTTAGAACAAGTGTATTAGTATCTGATGATTGTGCCGCCTACTTCAGTGGAGGCAGAGCATGCTTTCTTAGCAGCTGGCGTACTCTGCATGAAGGTGCACTCTAGCCCTGACGACAGCACGCTGGACACGTTAATAATAATAAATTACGTTTATATATCGCTTTTCTCAGTACTCAAAGCGCTATCCACACAGGGAGGAACCGAACCCACAATCTCCTTACTGCAAAGCAACAGCACTATCACTGCGCCACCTGTGAGGACGTTGTGCTTTCTACGCTCTTATTACCACAACTAAAGATACATGTACTTCTATGACAGCATGAACTGCTTGTAGATAAGGTTAGTCTTTTATTTGTGTCAACATATTGAAGTAGTTTTATTAAAAATAAGTGTTGGTCATTCTAAAACCGTTTGTATGTGAGATGCCCGTGCACTGTGTCATCCCCGGGAGCCCGGGATTCCCGGGAATGAAATGCAGGATTCCCGAATTCCCAGGAATGGATAAACCCGTCCGGGAATGGATTCCCTAGTAGTGCTCCACTCTTCATTTTTCTACAAAGTGTCTGGGAACTCCATCAACCTCTTGCAAACAATTCCTTCAACAGCCTCATCAAACCCTTTTCACCAGATAGCATATCTGAAGCCCCAATGAAGTAAAAATTAGAGAGAAAATTTACCTGAGCTGAAATTCACCAAAGGACGTTGGCTATGTACGGAAGTGAAAACAGCATGACTCAATGAAACGTTTATGCATGGGTAGAAAAGTTTAAAGCGGGAAGAACAAATGTAACTGATAATGCTTGATGATGTGGTCGACCATCAACATCATGTACACAAGCCCACATCGACATGGTGAATTCCTTCATTAGAGAAGACCGCTATTGATGCTCATTTGGATATTAGCAATATATCTGCACTTCTCAGAGTACATGGTGACTTAGGGTCCAGTAATGTTTGCTCCAGATAGGTACCCAAACAGCTTACACATCTGCATAAGCCGACATCCTTTGGTGAATTTCAACACATTTCATTCCCTCTGCCCGACAGAAATCTCATTATGGCATGATGTTCAACAATGGGGCAATCCCACAGTGGAGCATACATATTCATTTGACCAACTGGGCTACCAGCATAGCATTGGGTTGAGCGTGTTCGTACTACCCATAAGCCATTGCAAAGAAATTGTATTCCATCAACTTCCATCTGTTGCGGTTACTGCGTAATTGTCAAATTGCTTTTCATTTTGTAAAATTCCTAAATCAATGTGAAATAAAGGAGGGTAATTATATATATATTGTGGCACCCGGACGGGGCTCATGCCTGGCCAGGATGCCCAGGAAGACAGGAGGAGGGCTCATTCCTCCTCCAGACCGCGAGGGGGCGTCCGCCCTGGTTGTATTGGGGGCCACGGGTACAGGGCTTGGAAGCCCAACACTGTAGGGGCCCATGGTCACCGCCAGGGGGCGTCCCCCTGCCTGAAGGACCCTGGACCCCAGTACTTCCGCCACACCAGGAAGTGCTGGGGGGAAGAAAAGAGGGAACACCCGGAGTGCTTCCGGGAGGACAGCCGGCATTTCCGCCACACTGAAGCGTGTCCGCGGGATTGCCGGTGTACACCTGGAACACATCCGGGTACAGATAAAAGGGGTTGCCTCCCTACATTTGATGCTGGAGTCGGGTGGAAGCAGGATATGGTGATAGAAAGAGAGAAGGAGGCGGTCCGAAGAGGCAGAGTGGTTGGCCTGTGGTTGGTAGTTGTAAACAAACGTGTGTGGTGCTTTAAAATCATGTCTACCTGTCTGTGTCCGGGCTGTTTCCCACAATATATATATATATATATATATATATATGCATAATTATGGGGTGCCAAACAGGCAATTACAATGATTTTCTCAATATATAAAGTCAGTGTCGGAATATATAAAATCAAAACTTGAATATATAAAGTCATCATCGGAATATATAAAGTGATTCCTGAATATATAAAGTCAGTGTTGGAATATATAAAATCATTCCCGAATATAGAAAGTCAAAACTTGAATATATAAAGTCAGCATCAGAATATATAAAGTCATTCCTGATTATATACACTGTTAAAGCATGAGTATATTAAGTCAGCTTCGGAACATATAAAGTCATTCCTGAATATAAAAAGTCAGAGTTAGAATATATAAAGTAATTCTGGAATATATAAAGTCAGAGATCGAATATATAAAGTCAGTGTTGAAATATATAAACTCATTACTGAATATATAAATTTAAAGTTCGATTATAGTGATATTTATTGAAATGACTCAGGCACATTTTTAGTAAACTCTATGAGTTCCTAATACAACGTAATGAAATAAGTTAACAAAAACTTATTCAGAAAAATATTTAAAAAAAAAAAACACTGCTCAGTTAATGTATTCAAAATGATTTATGTGCCTGGCATTTTGAACACTATATTTATTTATTCTTTTTGTATGGGCACATTTTTGGACGAACCTCAGAAGCCCGATTGACTCTGAGTGTACGACTACGAGTGAAATGACAAGCACAGAAATTAGAGAATATTTGATGCAACTAGACCATTTTATTTTGAATTGTCCTAATTTTATATATTTGGGAATGATTTTATATATTTCAATGCTGACTTTATATATTCAAGTTTTTAATGTACTGTACATATTAGGGAATAATTTTATATATTCTGACGCTGACTTTATATAATCAGGCTTTGACGTTATATATAATCAGGAATGACTTTATATATTCTGACGCTAACTTTATATATTCAAGTTTTGACTTTATATATTCTGACCCTGACTTTATATATTAAGGAATGACTGTATATATTCAGGAATGACTTTATATATTCCAATGCTGACTTTATATATTTAGGAATGACTTTATATATCTCCTCCTCGAGCCACCACCTTATCGTGGTGGAGGGGTTTGCACGTCCCTGGAGCCAGACCTGGAGGTGGGGCTCGATGGCGAGCACCTGGTGGCTGGGTCTGCACCCATGGGTTTCGGCCGGGCACAGCCCGAAGAGGCAACGTGGGTCCCCCTTCCCATGGGTCTCACCACCTGTAGGAGGGGCCAAGGAGGTTGGGTGCAGTGTGAGTTGGGTGGTGGCCGAAGGTGGGGACCTTGGCAGTCCGATCCTCAGCTACAGAAGCTGGCTCTTGGGACGTGGAATATCACCTCTCTGAAGGGGAAGGAACCTGAGCTAGTACATGAGGTCGAGAGGTTCCGGCTAGATATAGTCAGGCTCACCTCGACGCACAGCGTGGACTCTGGAACCACTCTCCTTGAAAGGGGCTGGACTCTCTACCACTCTGGAGTTGCCCCCGGTGAGAGGTGCCGAGCAGGTGTGGGCACACTTATTTATACTTACTTATATATACTTCACCCCAGTAGATGAGAGGGTAGCCTCCCTCCATCTTTGGGTGGGGGAACGGGTCCTAACTGTTGTTTGCGCATATGCACCGAACAGCAGTCTGGAGTACCCACCCTTTTTGGAGTCCCTGGATGGGGTGCTAGAGGGCACACCTTCTGGGGACTCCCTTGTTCTGCTGGAAGGGCGTGATTGGGAGGAATGGCCCCACCGATCTGAACCCAGGTGGTGTTTTGTTATTGGACTTCTGTGCTCGTCACAGATTGTCCATAACAAACACCATGTAAGGCATAGGGGTGTCCATATGTGCACCTGGCACCAGGACACCCTAGGCCTCAGTTTGATGATTGACTTTGTGGTCGTGTCGTCGGACTTGTGGCTACATGTCTTGCACACTTGGGTGAAGAGAGGGGTGGCGCTGTCAACTGATCACCACCTGGTGGTGAGTTGGCTTCGATGCTGGGGGAGGATGCCGGTCAGGCCTGGTAGGCCCAAACATATTGTGAGGGTCTGCTGGGAACGTCTGGCAGAGTCCCCTGTCAAAAGTAGCTTCAACTCCTACCTTCAGCAGGACTTTGACCACATTCCAAGGGAGGTGGGGGACATTGTGTCTGAATGGGGCATGTTCTGTGCCTCTATTGTTGAGGTGGCTGACTGGAGCTGTGACCATAAGGTGGTCGGGGCCTGTCATGGCGGCAATCCCCGAACCCTGTCAAGCTGAAGGAGTCCTACAGGATCTTTTTGTCCTGTGGGACTCTGGAGGCAGCTAATAGGTACTGGCAGGCCAAGCGGAATGCAGCTTTGGTGGTTGCTGAGCCAAAAACTTGGGCGTGGGAGGAGTTTGGCAAGGCCAATGAGAACGACTTCCGAATGGCTTCGAGGAGATTCTGGTCCACCATCTGGCGTCTCAGGAGGGGAAAGCGGTGCAGTGTCAACACTGTATATGGTGAGGATGGTGTGCTGCTGACCTTGACTCAGGACATTGTGGGTCAATGAGGGGAGTACTTCAAAGACCTCCTCAATCCCACTAACATGCCTTCCAATGAGGAAGCAGATCCTGGGGACTTGGAGGTCTCCCATCTCTGGAACTGAGGTTACCTAGGTGGTCAAAGAACTCCTTGGTGGCAGGACCCCGGGGGTGGATGAGATACGCCCGGAGTTCCTCAAGGGTTTGGATGTTCTAGGACTGTCTTGGTTGACACGCCTCTGCAACATCGCATGTACATCAGGGACAGTGATTGTGGATTGGCAGACTGGGGTGGTGGTCCCCTTCTTTAAGAAAGGGAACCAGAGGGTGTGTTCCAACTACAGAGGGATCACACTTCACAGCCTCCCTGGAAAAGTCTATTCGGGGGTCCTCGAGAGGAGAGTCCGTCAGATAGTCGAACCTCGGATTCAGGAGGAACAGTGTGGTTTTCGTCCTAGTCGTGGAGCAGTGGACCAGCACTTCACCCTTAGCAGGGTCCTGGAGGGTGCATATGAGTTTGCCCAACCAGTCTACATGTGTTTTGTGGACTTGGAAAAGGCGTTTGACCATGTCCCTCGGAGAATCCTGTTCGGGGTGCTCCAAGAATATGGGGTACCGGACCCCCTGATAATGGCTGTTCAGTCCCAGTACAACCGGTGTCTGAGCTTGGTCCGTATTACCGGGAGTAAGTTGAACCCGTTTCCGATGAGAGTTGGACTCCGCCAGGGCTGCCCTTTGTCACCGATTCTGTTCATAACTTTTATGGACAGAATTTCTAGGCACAGCCAGGGCGTTGAGGAGGTCCAGTTTGGTGGGTTCAGGATTGGGTTACTGCTTTTTGCAGATGATGTTGTCCTGTTTGCTTCATCAGGCCGTGATCTCCGTGATCTTCAGCTCTCTCTGGATCGGTTCGCAGCTGAGTGTGAAGCGGCTGGGATGGGAATCAGCACCTCCAAATCCGAGACCATGGTCCTCATCCGGAAAAGGGTGGAGTGCCCTCTCAGGGTTGGGAGCGAGATCCTGCCCCAAGTGGAGGAGTTCAAGTATCTCGGGGTCTTGTTCACAAGTGAGGGAAGAATGGAGCGTGAGATCGACAGGCAGATCGGTGCAGCATCTGCAGTGATGCAGGCTCTGCATCGGTCTGTCGTGGTGAAAAAGGAGTTGAGCCGAAAGGCAAAGCTCTCAATTTACCGTCTGATCTACGTTCCTACCCTCACCTATGGTCATGAGCTGTGGGTAGTGACCAAAAAAACGAGATTGCAAATACAAGTGGCTGAAATGAGTTTCCTCCGCAGGGTGTCCAGGCTTTCCCTTAAAGATAGGGTGAGAAGCTCAGTCATCTGGGAGGAGCTCACAGTAGAGCCGCTGCTCTTCCGCATCGAGAGGAGTCAGATGAGGTGGCTCGGGCATCTGATCAGGATGCCTCCTGGACGCCTCCCTGGTGAGGTTTTCCAGGCACGTCTAACCGGGAGGAGGCCCTGGGGAAGACCCAGGACACGCTGGAGGGACTATGTCTCTCGGCTGGCCTGGGAACACCTTGGGATTCCCCTGAAGAGCTAGTAGAAGTGGCCAAAGAGAGGGAAGTCCGGGCATCTCTGCTCCAGCTGCTGCCCCCATGACCCGACCTTGGATAAGCAGTGGATAATGGATGGATGAATGGATGGACTTTATATATTCCGATGCTGACTTTATATATTCCGATGCTGACTTTATATATTCAGGAATGACTTTATATATTTTCAGGAATGACTTTATATATTCCGACTTTGACTTTATATATTCAGGAATGAGTTTTGTGAAGACCGGCCTCGACCACAAACAGACACCAAGACAGCTATGACCAAAACACACATTTATTGCTGTTTTTCACCTTCCTACACAGCACAATGCACAAGTTCCTCACAGTCCTCTGCTACAATCTTCTTTTCCTGCCGCCTCCACTCTTCCCTCGCAAAGGTCCGTCACACTACCACCCAACTCCGGCTCCCGGAATGGAGTTAGGAGGCCCCTTTTATCCAGTAACCGGATGTGCTCCAGGTGCTTCCTGACGAGCTTCCTGCAGCACTTCCGGTTGTGGGGGAAGTGCTCCATGAGCACCTGGAAGCACACCGGGTGTATTTGTATTTGGGCTTAGCAGTCCATGTTTCGTAGAACGTTTGGTCACGTGCCCCAATTGGGTGGGGCCTCCCAGCTCCGATCTTGTGGCTTCCCTGCACCCCAGGGTGGTAGCCCTCTCGTGTCCCGGGGAAGGTATTGGTGCTCTCCTGGTCCTTCCACGTCCCAGGCATCCTGAATGTGCAGCCGTCTATCACACTTTATATATTCCGACGCTGACTTTATATATTCAAGAATGACTTTATATATTCGGGAAGAAATTTATATTTTCCGACGCTGACTTTATATAATCAGGCTTTTACTTTATATATTCAGGAATGACTTTATATATTCAGCAAATCATTATATTTGCCTGTTTGGCACCCCATAATATGTATGTGTATGCCCCCCCTGAACACAAGAGGGCAACCCTCCTGGCTCATAGCAGGCCCACGGGTTTGGAGCTTAGAAGCTCAACCCTGCTGGGGCCCATGGCCTCTGCCAGGGGGTGCCTGGACAGTTTCTGAACCCTGGGTTGCAGCACTTATGCCATACCTGGAAGTGCTGCCAGAAGAAGATCTGGGAGCACCTGGAGCACTTCCAGGTGCCCTATAGAAGGGGCCACCTCACTCTGTTTGAAGAGCCAGAGTCAGGAGGAGGTGGACGAAGCTTGCTGGGAGAGGAGTGAAGGTGGTAAAGGAAGAGAAGAAGAAGACAGGACTGTGTTTGCTTATTGGTACTATATTGACTGGGCTGAGAGTGTGGGGAACAGGGGAAAGTGTTGCCCACTCAGAATAGAAGAAAATAAAAGTGTGTGTGCTAGACAGTAATTGTATCTGCCTGTCTGTATCGGGTAGGGTGGCTTGTACGCCCCCTGGTGAGCCATAATATATATTTATATATACAGAGGAGTCAACTCAGCCACCTAAACTGGAATCCTAAAGAATAAACATTCTTTCACATGACATATGTCCAATTTTTATTCATTATCTTTTTATCACAATTTTCTGACAGTTTATTCCACCCTTTATTAACTATGACAGAATGTGTGGTGGAGATTTAAAATTTCTTTATATCACTTTGCTTTTAATTTCCTTACAAAGTCATCACATTATGAAGAACTTTTCTGATATGACATTGTTTTCCTATTTGCTTTTCTTTGAGCTGCTCTCTTCTCTCATAGTTTTACATTTTTTTTAATCACTTTCCCATTATCCCGCACTCCATATCAACAGCAGCTCTGCTATGCTCTCCATGTTTGTGGGTTTCTAATTCTCTCCCTCCCAACCTGTATCTGCTCCTTGCATTCTCATCCAAACTCATCAGTTATGCCAGCCTGCTACTTTTGTCGCCACTGTGAGAGGGTTGAAGTGGAGCCCATCTCTGAGCCCAATATGCATAAAACGGATAAGAAATATTCATCAGGATTATAATGAAAGTTGGTTTAGAAGCTAAATGTTTCAACTCAAGAAAAAGTTTAAAAATGTAAATTAAACTTGTTTCAAAATGTTCCATTTAGAGAACAATAAGAACTGTCCTGTCTGAACTAAGTACTTTGATAAGCAATAAAGTGCACAAAATCATTTAGCTGAGCATGCTGGTCAAAGACCTCTCATGTACATTCAAATATTACAAGTAAATTGTACTTGGAATGCAAAAGTCAAGAAAATTAACAAGATTTTACTGAAATGCTGTAAACAGATAACCTGTACGGATGTGCATAACTTGAAAACTGACATTTTTGTCTGTGCAATTTAAAATGTCATTTGTAAGGTTCATCCACTTTTTGTATATACTTTGTGAAGAACAGCCGGGTCCCATGCCCGGCAGGGATGCCCCTGCTGCATCTTTTCCAGGGGAGCCACCATGGGCAGCTCAATACCTCCCCCGGAATGCTTGGTGGCAGTCTCCCTGGCGGACGGTGATCCTCCAGCCTAGCGCATGGCTCCATGGGAGATGGAGTCCTCCACAGCCTGGTTGGGGGCTCGGATGGCCGCTAGGGGGAGCTGCATGGAGTCTGCAGCCCGGCTGGTCGAATCTTCAGCCCCACCCGGAAGTGCAATTAGAACCAGGTGGTCAAGCACCTGGAATGCTTCCGGGTGGGTTGTAAAAAGGGCCAGCCACCACCACTCAGGGAGCCAGGGTTGGGAGGAGGAGGACTACGCTTGTGGAGGAGTGGTGGGAGAGAAAGAAAAGATTGTTGTGTGGAAAAGAGTGCTTTTGGGACTGTGTATTGCCTGTGGGTCACGGGGAAGACGTGTACCCACGGGTGAAGAAGAAAAATAAAAAGTCCTTTTGTTTTATACGTGTCTCTGTGTCCTTCTGTGCTGGGTCAGACGCCTATATAGCGCCTTTTCTACAACTTATCAAAGTCAGGGTTTTGGAGGCCAGAAGGGGCACAAAGCATGAAGTTCCAGTCAACGGCAGGCCACACTAACACACGATTCCCCCATTCATTTGCACTGGCCGAATTACAATCATCCATTGACGTAACCCACATGGCTTTTAAAACCGGAGGACTCAGAGATAAATCCACACAGACACAGGAGAATGTATAGTCTCCATTAAGGCAATGCTATGTTCAGAATTCAAACTCAGGAAAGATACATTTCCATTCACCTAACATAGAAATCTATCTTAATACTGTCATGCTGTGAGTTACCTCTGTGCTTTGTTGCAAACAGCTGACACTTTTCTGAATATCCCCTGATGGGAGGACACCTTACCAGTAATAAGTGCTTAGGAAAGAGCTGTCAACTAATTTTTAAAGTCTTTCCCAATTTGCTTTTTTGACAGTCAACCTGTTCCATTGAAATTAAGTAATTAACATTTCATTAAATGAATGTGCCTCTGTAACTAAGATTCCATAGTTCTCAATTGAGGGCCCCAGTAATTTTCCAGGTGAACCACAAAATGACTAAAAATAATTATAAAATAGCAGCAAAATACTTAAATCATTAAAAATCAAGCAACAGCAGTGGTGTCAAACTTTTGAGGCCTGTATGTAATATAAATAACACAATGACTGCCAGTTTTCTCAAAGACCCCTTTAAAGGGTGTTTCATATATTGATTGTATCCGTATGTTTAGCTGGATTATATTTACACCTACCAATAAAATGTGTCCAGATAGAGATTGGAAGGACTGTCCACATACACACAACAATTTGGGGTTTACTGGTCACTCATGTTGATCTGAGCAGCACAGCACATCACAGTTACAGATTTGTGGTTAGAATAGAACCTGCTCTTAATGACCCAACAAGAAAAGAAGGTGACATACCACACTGCAGTTAAGAACGTTACTAGCGCAATGTCAAAGATGTGACAGTATCCTGAATGAAAGTGACTGCTGCACCACTCCACTCAGTATATGGTGCTGCATGGGTGTCAGGGGTGGCCACCCTTCTGCACCTTACCTGACTGCTGCCTCTGTCCAGTATGATTCCTTTGTCTTTTCCATGGACTGTTGCATATGGGTAGAAAACACTTTTATATTTCCACTCATGTTAAATGTGGCCATGGCAGGTAGAAACACTCCAGTGCTAAATCCAGAGGATAATGAAGTAGCTTCTGTAATTAATTAAGCTACTTCTGCATTTTAACAATTACTTTTGAAATATGTAATAATAATTTTATACTGTGACAAAAGCCACTATACCACCGCTCAACCCGGCACAGACAGACGCAGGAGACACACTGACCAAACAAATAAATGTTTTTCTTTTCTTTTCTTTGCCTGTTCCCTGTTCCCACAGGCACAACACAGTCCCAATAAGCACAAGCCCACACAATTCTTCTTCTCTTTCTCTAACACTCCTCTCCGGCAAGCTTCGTCTCCCGACTCTGGCTCCCGGAGTGGTGGCTGCTGGCTCCTTTTATAGCCTACCCGGAAGTGCTCCAGGTGTTTGATGATCTCTTTCGGGCTGCACTTCCGGGTGTGGTGGAAGAACTGCCCACATGGGCTCAGGAACAACTGCAGCACTCCATGGCGGCACCCCTGGATCCCAATAGGGTTGTAGAGAACTCCATCTCCAATGGAGCCCTGTGGGAATCCGAGGCACCACTGCCACCCATGGGAGCTGCCATCTAGCATCCAAGGGGAGGTAATGTTCTGTCCATGCTTGTTCCCCTGGACCATACAAAGAAGAGGCGTCCCGGCTGGGCAAGGGCCCTGGCCATCTGCCACAATACTTAATTTCTAAAGTGATACTTAAGCCAAGTGAGTAGTGAGCAAATGACAAATGAGTAGTGGCAAATTCTGTATTTTATTGATTACTGGTTATTATTTATTCCTAAAAAAATGCATGCTCATATCATGTTATAATTAAAAAATTCCAGCATTAGTAAAAATAACTTTTATTTAATAAAACATATAGACTGTTTTTAAAATGACCTATTAATATTTGTATTATATTTTTGAAAAAAAAATACTGTATAATAGCACTAGCAGCAAATATTCCTTTGTCAATACATGTGCGTTCAAAAAACGAGCATATGAGACAGCAGCAACGGTAACTTTCAAGGCCTGTATTGGGGGTCTTTGCATATTCTTATGTTACACAGGGAGAGCTGGAGGGAATAAAGGTTGAGAACCAGTGTCTTAACCCTTTGCGGTCGTTAGGCCAGAAAACTGGCCTTAGTAAAAAGTGCGCTATAGGTCGTCAGGCCACCGCTGGTGGCCCTGCAAGTTTCTGACCGATTTGCACAGTTGCCTGGTCGAGAAAAGTGGCCTGTGTTATTCCTACGTGCTTGAAAAAATAACTGCTGTAATTATTGGCGTTTTTTCAATAATTAATTACGACTAATGTAGCGTGACGTTGAAAATTAAATATGACTGCAAAGGGTTAAATCACTCTTCTGTTATGATTCCTGCCTTCTCAAAATCTCAAAATGATATAAGGCCTCAAAAATGAAAGTCAGACCTGCACTTCCACACAGGTCAGAGCAAAAAGTGTGGTGAGTGACCTCACCAGTCCTCAGCAGCATAGCCCCAAACTCGGGTT